>NC_135801.1:192636744-192905291 GCF_964213995.1 Mustelus asterias | reverse complement strand
GGGGGGCTGATGGGGGGGCTGATGGGGGGGCTGATGGGGGGCTGATGGGGCTGAATGGGGGCTGATGGGGGGGCTGATGGGGGGGCTGATGGGGGGGCTGATGGGGGGGCTGATGGGGGGCATGGGGCTGATGGGGGGGCTGATGGGGGGGCTGATGGGGGGGCTGATGGGGGGGCTGATGGGGGGGCTGATGGGGGGGCTGATGGGGGGGCTGATGGGGGGGCTGATGGGGGGGCTGATGGGGGGGGCTGATGGGGGGGCTGATGGGGGGGCTGATGGGGGGGCTGATGGGGGGGCTGATGGGGGGGCTGATGGGGGGGCTGATGGGGGGGCTGATGGGGGGGCTGATGGGGGGGCTGATGGGGGGGCTGATGGGGGGGCTGATGGGGGGGCTGATGGGGGGGCTGATGGGGGGGCTGATGGGGGGGCTGATGGGGGGGCTGATGGGGGGGCTGATGGGGGGGCTGATGGGGGGGCTGATGGGGGGGCTGATGGGGGGGCTGATGGGGGGGCTGATGGGGGGGCTGATGGGGGGGCTGATGGGGGGGCTGATGGGGGGGCTGATGGGGGGGCTGATGGGGGGGCTGATGGGGGGGCTGATGGGGGGGTGTGGGGGCTGATGGGGGGGCTGATGGGGGGGCTGATGGGGGGGGCTGATGGGGGGGCTGATGGGGGGGCTGATGGGGGGGCTGATGGGGGGGCTGATGGGGGGGCTGATGGGGGGGCTGATGGGGGGGCTGATGGGGGGGCTGATGGGGGGGCTGATGGGGGGGCTGATGGGGGGGCTGATGGGGGGGCTGATGGGGGGGCTGATGGGGGGGCTGATGGGGGGGCTGATGGGGGGGCTGATGGGGGGGCTGATGGGGGGGCTGATGGGGGGGCTGATGGGGGGGCTGATGGGGGGGCTGATGGGGGGGCTGATGGGGGGGCTGATGGGGGGGCTGATGGGGGGGCTGATGGGGGGGCTGATGGGGGGGCTGATGGGGGGGCTGATGGGGGGGCTGATGGGGGGGCTGATGGGGGGGCTGATGGGGGGGCTGATGGGGGGGCTGATGGGGGGGCTGATGGGGGGGCTGATGGGGGGGCTGATGGGGGGGCTGATGGGGGGGCTGATGGGGGGGCTGATGGGGGGGCTGATGGGGGGGCTGATGGGGGGCTGATGGGGGGGCTGATGGGGGGGCTGATGGGGGGGCTGATGGGGGGGCTGATGGGGGGGCTGATGGGGGGGCTGATGGGGGGGCTGATGGGGGGGGCTGATGGGGGGGCTGATGGGGGGGCTGATGGGGGGGCTGATGGGGGGGCTGATGGGGGGGCTGATGGGGGGGGCTGATGGGGGGGCTGATGGGGGGGCTGATGGGGGGGCTGATGGGGGGGCTGATGGGGGGGCTGATGGGGGGGCTGATGGGGGGGCTGATGGGGGGGCTGATGGGGGGGCTGATGGGGGGGCTGATGGGGGGGCTGATGGGGGGGCTGATGGGGGGGCTGATGGGGGGGCTGATGGGGGGGCTGATGGGGGGGCTGATGGGGGGGGCTGATGGGGGGGGCTGATGGGGGGGCTGATGGGGGGGCTGATGGGGGGGCTGATGGGGGGGCTGATGGGGGGGCTGATGGGGGGGCTGATGGGGGGGCTGATGGGGGGGCTGATGGGATGGGGGCTGATGGGGGGGCTGATGGGGGGGCTGATGGGGGGGCTGATGGGGGGGCTGATGGGGGGGCTGATGGGGGGGCTGATGGGGGGCTGATGGGGGGGCTGATGGGGGGGCTGATGGGGGGGCTGATGGGGGGGCTGATGGGGGGGCTGATGGGGGGGGCTGATGGGGGGGCTGATGGGGGGGCTGATGGGGGGGCTGATGGGGGGGCTGATGGGGGGGCTGATGGGGGGGCTGATGGGGGGGCTGATGGGGGGGCTGATGGGGGGGCTGATGGGGGGGCTGATGGGGGGGCTGATGGGGGGGCTGATGGGGGGGCTGATGGGGGGGCTGATGGGGGGGCTGATGGGGGGGGCTGATGGGGGGGCTGATGGGGGGGCTGATGGGGGGGCTGATGGGGGGGCTGATGGGGGGGCTGATGGGGGGGCTGATGGGGGGGCTGATGGGGGGGGCTGATGGGGGGGCTGATGGGGGGGGCTGATGGGGGGGCTGATGGGGGGGCTGATGGGGGGGCTGATGGGGGGGCTGATGGGGGGGCTGATGGGGGGGCTGATGGGGGGGCTGATGGGGGGGCTGATGGGGGGGCTGATGGGGGGGCTGATGGGGGGGCTGATGGGGGGGCTGATGGGGGGGCTGATGGGGGGGCTGATGGGGGGGCTGATGGGGGGGCTGATGGGGGGGCTGATGGGGGGGGTGGGGGGGCTGATGGGGGGGGCTGATGGGGGGGGGGTGGGGGGGGGGGGGTGATGGGGGGGTGATGGGGGGGTGATGGGGGGGGTGAGGGGGTGGGGGGGTGATGGGGGGGGTGATGGGGGGAGGGGGGGGTGATGGGGGGGTGAGGGGGGGGTGATGGGGGAGGGGGGGTGATGGGGGAGGGGGGGGTGATGGGGGAGGGGGGGGTGATGGGGGGGGGAGGGGGGAGGGGGGTGATGGGGGGGGGGGAGGGGAGGGGGGTGATGGGGGGAGGGGAGGGGAGTGATGGGGGGAGGGGAGGGGAGTGATGGGGGGAGGGGAGGGGAGTGATGGGGGGAGGGGAGGGGAGTGATGGGGGGAGGGGAGGGGAGTGATGGGGGGAGGGGAGGGGAGTGATGGGGGGAGGGGAGGGGAGTGATGGGGGGAGGGGAGGGGAGTGATGGGGGGAGGGGAGGGGAGTGATGGGGGGAGGGGTGGGGGAGGGTGGTGATGGGGGGGTGGGGGAGGGTGGTGATGGGGGGGTGGGGGGTGGGGGAGGGGGGAGGGGTGGGGGAGGGGGGAGGGGTGGGGGAGGGGGGGAGGGGTGGGGGAGGGGGGGAGGGGTGGGGGAGGGGGGGAGGGGTGGGGGAGGGGGGGAGGGGTGGGGGAGGGGGGGAGGGGTGGGGGAGGGGGGGAGGGGTGGGGGGAGGGGGGGAGGGGTGGGGGAGGGGGGGAGGGGGGGAGGGGTGGGGGAGGGGGGGAGGGGTGGGGGAGGGGGGGAGGGGTGGGGGATCCGCCCCCCCCCGCTCTGGGGATGGGTCTCTCTCTCTGTGCGGGGCCCGCGGGCCGGCCCCAGGCTGTGCCTCGCTCCCAGCTCTCTCTTACCGCAGGGTGGGCCCGATGCAGGCCGGCTCCGTGCTCTCGATCTCCCGCAGGATCCGCTCGTGCTCCGCCGCTGTCTCCAAACTCTCCGCCGCCGCCGTCGCCATCTTGCCCCTTTTACCTTTACGTGATGACGCTGCGTGCTGGGCGGGGCGCCGTGCCGCCTTGTCTGCCGGGAGTTGTAGTCCTTCCGTCCGGATTGATGGCTAAACATCCGGTTTGGCAGTTGCGGCGCCTGCGCATTGTCAATTCACTGTGGCGCCCCCCCCTGCGGCAAGGCCTGTTGCTGCAGCCGGATTCAAAACCTCCCCCTTGTGGTCACAGTCCCTTTGAGTTAACTCTGGGAAATGTTCTCCAAAGTGGCTGAGCATGCCACTTAGTTAAAGGCAATGAGAGGTGGACAGCAATGAAATTAAATTCAATCAACAAATCATAAAATAAAATTCAATTCATAAAATTCAAACTTTAGAAGAATGGAAGGAGACCTTATTGTGGATGCCACAGTGGTTAGCATTGCTGCCTCACAACGCCAGGAACCCAGGTTGAAATCCCGGCTGGGGTCTGTGCAGAGTTTACAAGTTCTCCACGTGTCTGCGTGGGTTTCCTCCGGGTGCTCCTGTTTCCTCCCACAGTCTGAAAGACATGCTGGTTAGGTGCATTGGCCGTGCTAAATTCTCCCTCAGTGTACCCGAACAGGTGCCGGAGTGTGGCAACTCGGGGATTTTCACAGTAACTTCATTGCAGTGTTAATGTAAGCCGACTCATGTCACTGATAAATAAACTAACTTTAAAACTATGGCAAGACATTGAGGGGACTTGATAGGCTGGATACAGGGAGGATGTTGCCTCCCAAGAGGGAATCTGGACCCATTGACCTCCCCTCCATCAACGATGCACAGTAGACTCCCTCCATCAACGATGTCCCATCTACAAGATCACACAATTATCATCAAATCCTAAAATCCTTACAATGCAGAAGGAGGCCATTCAGCCCATCGAGTCTGCACCAACCCTCCAATAGTATCTTACCCAGGCCCTTTCCCTGTAACTCCACATATTCACCCTGCTAATCCCCCTAACCTACACATCTTGGGGCAGTTATGGACAATTTAGCACGGCCAATCCACCTAACCTGCACATCTTTGGACGTGCAAAGTCAGTCACCCAAGGTTGGAATCAAATCCGGGTCCCTGGCACTGTGAGGCAACAGTGCTCACCACTGTGCCGCCCTAATCCGCAATTTTTCTTCCTCTCTCTTCTTTCCCTGTGGTTTTGAGCCAGTGCTGAACATTAGTGTGTGGATCCAGATGGGAAGAAGCTTCCTGGTACAAGGGCGACACCGTGGCTTGGCTTCTTGCCGATGCTCAATCAAGTCATTTTGTTCTGGGCGAATGACTATTATTTTGGAAGCTGAAATGCAGCTGGAATGAGTTTGAAATCTTTACCAGTGTATTGTATTGCTCAGAGGCTCCGCTGTCTGTCATAAGAACATAAGAAATAGGAGCAGGAGTAGGCTATCTAGCCCCTCGAGCCTGCCCCGCCATTCAATAAGATCACGGCTGATCTGCTCGTGGTTTAGTTCCACTGACCCGCCCGCTCCCCATAACCCTTAATTCCCTTATTGATCAGAAATCTATCTACCTGTGACTTAAACATATTTAACGAGGTAGCCTCCACTGCTTCAATGGGCAGAGAATTCCAGAGATTCACTCCCTCTGAGAGAAGAAGTTCCTCCTCAACTCTGTTCTAAACTGACTCCCCCTTATATTGTGTCCTCTAGTTCTTGTTTCCTTTCTAAGTGGAAAGAATCTCTCTGCCTCTACCCTGTCTAGCCCCTTCATTATCTTATATGTCTCAGCCTTCTAAACTCCAACGAGTACAGGCCCAACTACTCAATCTCTCCTCATAAGCTAACCCCCTCATCTCCGGTATCAACATGGTGAACTTTCTCTGTACTCCCTCCAAGGCCAATACATCCTTCCGCAAATAAGGGGACCAAAATTGCACACAGTACTCGAGTTGCGGCCTCACCAGTACCTTGTATAATTGCAGCAAGACCTCCCTGCTTTTATACTCCATCCCCTTCGCGATAAAGGCCAACATTCCATTTGCCTTCTTGATCACCTGCTGCACCTGCAAACTGAGTTTTTGCGATTCATGCACAAGGACCCCCAGGTCCCTCTGCACAGTAGCATGTTGTAATTTTTCACCATTTAAACAATAGTCCATTTTACTATTATTCCTTCCAAAGTGGATAACCTCACACTTGTCAACGTTATACTCCATCTGCCAGATCCTCGCCCACTCACTTAGCCTATCCAAAACTCTCTGCAGACTTTCCGCATCCTCCACGCAATTCGCTTCCCACTCATCTTTGTGTCATCTGCAAACTTTGTTACCCTACACTCGGTCCCCTCCTCCAGATCGTCTATGTCCTATACAGATACTGCACCACAATTTGCTGGAACAAATGTCCCCTTGAAAAACATGTTCATTATTAGTGATTTTTTGATTTGATTTGATTTATTTTTGTCACATGTATTAGTATACAGTGAAAAGTATTGTTTATTGCGCGCTATACAGATAAAGCATACCATTCATAGAGAAGGAAAGGAGAGAGTGCAGAATGTAGTGTTACAGTCATAGCTAGGGTGTAGAGAAATATCAACTTAGTGCGAGTCCATTCAAAATTCTGATGGCAGCAGGGAAGATACTATTTTTGAGTCGGTTGGTACATGTCCTCAGACATTTGTATCTTTCTCCCAACAGAAGAAGGTGGAAGAGAGAATGTCTGGGGTGCGTGGGATCCTTGATTATGCTGGCTGCTTTTCGGAGCAAGCGCTCCAAAAGCTCGTGGCTTTTGCTATCAAATAAACCTGTTGGACCTTAACCTGGTGTTGTGAGACTTCTTACTGTGTTTACCCCAGTCCAACGCCGGCATCTCCACATCATGACTACCATAGACACCGCAAACTGCCGGCTCCAAGTGGAGAGGATCTACAAAAAGATCGCGCATATCGACACAGACATCAAATTTCTACAAAGATGCAAGAAAGCAGACAAGATACCGAAAGGACCACGGATCACGAACCCACTCAGGTCAACCTATAACACAGACTACACTGAGAGACTTTGCCATCGCACCTCTCTCACCCTCCTCAACCACCTCATACACCAAATCTACAGCAAACGCCGCAGCCTGGAAACCAAGATAGAATCCATATTCTCAACTTGCGCTCAGGATGCAGACCAGCTGCGAAACTCTGCCAAGCAGACGAGACAAAGGAACTACACCATCTACATGCACACCAAGAACAGGAAACTTGAGAAACTCGACATCACCAAGAGCAGCAACCAAGCCTCCCCCGGTACCACAGTAGGAAACAGTACCACTGCAGGGAAGTCCATTGTCAACTTGTCCGACTACACACTTCAACCAGATGAAATCGAAGTTCTCAGCCAAGGGCTTAATTTTTGCCCCACCACCAAAATAGACCCCATCAGTCTCGCAGCAGCAGACATAGAGGAATTCATCAGGCGAATGAGGCTGAGGGAGTTCTTCCACAAACCCCAAGAGGCCAACAGCGAACACAATGAGACAGCCAATGAACCGGAACAGCCGACAGAGAGATCCGCAGTGCAGCAACCGAAGAGGAAAGAGTCAAATTGGACTCCTCCGGAAGGCCGCTGCCCTCGACTTGACATGTATGCCCAAGCCGTCAGGAGGTGCGTCAACACCAAATTCATCAGCCGCACTCACAAGACAGCCCCGAACATCACCCAAGCACAACGCAACGCCATCCACGCTCTCAAGACCAACCGCAACATTGTCATCAAACCAGTAGACAAAGGAGAGGCCATCGTCATACTGAACAGAACGGATCACTGCAAAGAAGTGTACCAACAACTGAACAACGAGGAACACTACAGACAGTTACCCGCAGGTCCGACCAAAGAACCCACCCGTCAATTCAACAGACTGATCAAGACCTTTGATCCGGACCTTCAGAGCACCCTCCGTGCTCTCATCCCACAGACTCCCCGTGTTGGACATCTCTACTGCCTCCCGAAGATACACAAGGCAAACAAACCCGGCCATCCCATCGTATCAGGCAATGGGACCCTGTGTGAGAATCTCTCCGGCTATGTCGAGGGCATCCTGAAACCCAATGTACAAAGAACCCCCAGCTTTTGTCGCGACACGACAGACTTCCTACAGAAACTCAGCATACGTGGAGCAGTTGAACCAGGAGCGCTCCTCGTCACAATGGATGTCTCGGCACTCTACACCAGCATCCCCCACGACGATGGCATTGCTTCAACTGCCTCAGTACTCAACGCCGACAACTGCCAGTCTCCGGATACAATTTTACAACTCACCCGCTTCATCCTGGACCACAATGTCTTCACCTTCAACAACCAGTTCTTCATCCAGACACACGGAACAGCCATGGGGACCAAATTCGCACCTCAATATGCCAACATCTTCATGCACAGGTTCGAACAAGACATCTTCACTGCACAGGACCTTCAACCGATGCCATACACTGGATACATCGATGACATTTTCTTCCTTTGGACTCATGGTGAACAATCATTGAAACAACTCTATGATGACATCAACAAGTTCCATCCCACAATCAGACTCACCATGGACTACTCTCCGGAATCGGTTGCATTCTTGGACACACGCATCTCCATCAAGGACCGTCACCTCAGCACCTCACTGTACCGCAAGCCCACGGATAACCTCACGATGCTCCACTTCTCCAGCTTCCACCCTAAACACGTTAAAGAAGCCATCCCCTACGGACAAGCCCTCCGAATACACAGGATCTGCTCGGATGAGGAGGATCGCAACAGACACCTCCAGACGCTGAAAGATGCACTCATAAGAACAGGATATCACGCTCGACTCATCGATCGACAGTTCCGACGCGCCACAGCGAAAAACCGCACTGACCTCCTCAGAAGACAAACACGGGACACGGTGGACAGAGTACCCTTCGGCGTCCAATACTTCCCCGGAGCGGAGAAGCCACGACATCTTCTCCGGAGCCTTTAACACGTCATTGATGAAGACGAACATCTCGCCAAGGCCATCCCCACACCCCCACTTCTTGCCTTCAAACAACCGCACAACCTCAAACAGACCATTGTCCGCAGCAAACTACCCAGCCTTCGGGAGAACAGTGACCATGACACCACACAACCCTGCCACAGCAACCTCTGCAAGACGTGCCGGATCATCGACACGGATGCCATCATCTCACGTGAGAACACCATCCACCAGGTACACAGTACATACTCTTGCAACTCAGCCAATGTTGTCTACCTGATACGCTGCAGGAAAGGATGTCCCAAGACATGGTACATTGGGGAGACCATGCAGACGCTAAGACAACGGATGAATGAACACCGCTCAACAATCTCCAGGCAAGAGTGTTCTCTTCCTGTTGGGGAACACTTCAGCGGTCACGGGCATTCGGCCTCTGATCTTCGGGTAAGCGTTCTCCAAGGCGGCCTTCACGACACACGACAGCGCAGAGTCGCTGAGCAGAGACTGATAGTCAAGTTCCGTACACATGAGGACAGCCTCAACCGGGATCTTGGGTTCATGTCACACTATCTGTAACCCCCACGACTTGCCTGGACTTGTCTGTGCGCTGTACAGATAAAGCATACCGTACATAGAGAAGGAAACGAGAGAGTGAAGAATGTAGTGTTACAGTCATAGCTAGGATATAGAGAAAGATCAACTTAATGCGAGGTAGGTCCATTCAAAAGCCTGATGGCAGCAGGGAAGAAGCTATTCTTGAGTCGGTTGGTACGTGGCCTCAGACTTTTGTATCTTTTTCCTGACGGAAGAAGATGGAAGAGAGAATGTCCCGGGTGCGTGGCGTCCTTAATTCTGCTAGCTGTTTTGCCGAGGCAGCGGGAAGTGTAGATGGAGTCAATGGATGGGAGGCTGGTTTGCGTGATGGACTGGGCTACATTCATGACATTTATTGCAGTCTTGGACAGCGTAGGAGCCATACCAAGCTGTGATACAACCAGAAAGAATGCTTTCTGTGGTGTATCTGTAAAAGTTGGTGAGAGTCGTAGCTGGCATGCCAAATTTTCTTAGTCTCCTGAGAAAGTAGAAGCATTGGTGGACTTTCTTAACTATAGTGTCGGCATGGGGGGACCAGGACAGGTTGTTGGTGATTTGGACACCGTGGAAGTTGTATTTATCTAAACAGCATTCCATTAGAATAGTGTTTATTTGGTTTGTTAATAGTTTAATTACCCTGTTTACTGTTAGATAAATAAAGTGTTACTTGTTGATTTGAAAGAGTCTGAGGTAGTTATTTTCATTTAACCACTATCAGTTGCTGAAGAGCAAGATCGTACTATTTCTCACACACTTTTAACGGATTATAAAGCGAGATACTCCTCTTTGAATGGTTAGGTGTTAGGTCTCAGAGAGGAGATCAACTTTCCCTTTATAACAACCACCTTCCAAACCCACAACTGCTCACCTCGGAGAACAAGCACAGCAGACACAGAGGAACATCACTCTTTGGAAGTTCCCCTCCAAGCCATGCAGCATCCTGACTTGGAAATATATTGCTATTCCTTCACTGTTGCTGGGTCAAATTCCTGGAACTCCTTCCCTAATAGCACTACAGGTGTTCCTACACCACATGGACTGCAGCTGTTCAAGAAGGCAGCTCACCACCACCTTCTCAGGGGCAAGTAGCGATGGGCAATAAATGCTGGCTTAGCCAGCGACGCCCACATCCCATGAATGATTTTTTTTTTAACATGCATGGAAACGCCCTCTAACCCTGAATACACTTCCTGGAAATCAACAGCAAACATTCAGTCGCATGGACACTGACTGTAAATACACACACGCTGAAATTTTTCAACAAGCATATTTCAACTATTAGATATTATCGGGGTCTAGGGGAATTTCACAGTAACTTGATTGCAGCATTAATGTAAGCCTTACTTGTGACAAATAAACAAACTTTTTTTATTCTCATAAAATCTGTAAAGATTTTGACACATTACCTGCAGATGCCGACACACTCCCAGCGAGGGGTCAGAAACATTGCTGGAAATCCCCCGGGAGCCATACTTTGGGATTTAAGATTTAAAATACCAAGTAATCTTAAGTTTATCTTGTAAATCAAATGCAGAACTTCAATTTGACCGGTTCCACTGGGGATTAAATGGGAGTGTGTCAAGTTGATGTAATTACCACTGTACTATCAGCCATCATTAAGCATTGATGTTAGGATGGTGCTTGAGAAATCCTTCTAACTGTGTGAACACACTTTCTGGAAATCACCGACAAGTTTTCACATTCTCGTGGGCACCTTTTGTAAGTACAGCACTGCCTGGAGATTAGAACACCCTTCTGGTCACCCCACGCATATACGGACATGTTCACACGTTCGCCACCACTTCCAAGTCCAGGGCCAAGGCTTCCAATACTGACACAATAATGCCAATTATTGACACACTCAATGACCTGTCAACAACACAGACACACATCACACATTCCCCATTCAAATGCTGGCACATCCACACAAAACTACTAGAATTAAAGTTTATTAGTCACAAGTAAGGCTTACATTAACACTGCAATGAGGTTACTGTGGAATTCCCCTATTCGCCACAGTCCGGCGCCTGTTCGGGTCAGTGTACCAAACCAGCACGTCTTTCTGAATGTGGCAGGAAACCGGAGCACCCGGAGGAAACCCACGCAGACACAGGGAGAACGTGCAGACTCCACACAGATAGTGACCCAAGCCAGGGATCGAACCCGGGTCTCTGGCGCTGTGAGGCAGCAGTGCTAACCACTGTGCCACCGTGCCACCCACTGTCGCACAAATATAAACCCACTATCAATACGGACACACACTCAGACACCTACGATAACCGGGCTTATAAACCCACTCCAAGCAACCCAGTATACTATCTCACTCAATAATCCATAGTAAGAACTGACTTGGGATTAGAATAGACAGATGCTTGATGGCCGTCTCAGATATGATGGGCCAAAGGGCCTCTTACTGTGCTGTAAAAAACTCTTATGACTCTTTCCTCAGAGACATTACAGGGACCTATTCTCCTGAGCCCCGTGATAATGCTGATACATTCAATTCGACAAATACAAAGACTCCCTCGATTAGTAGTGGGAAATGTTGCTCACAATCCTCTGGGGAACATGCTTTTGGATTCAATGTATTAAATGTCATATCAGCTTAAATTATGTGGAGATGCCGGCGTTGGACTGGGGTAACCACAGTAAGAAGTCTCACAACACCAGGTTAAAGTCCAACAGGTTTATTTGGTAGCACAAGCCACTAGCTTTCGGAGCACTGCTCCTTCATCAGGTAAGTGGGATTTCAGTTCACAAACAGGGCATATAAAGACACAAACTCAATTTACAAAATAATGGTTGGAATGCGGGTTTTTACAGGTAGTCCTTTCAGTCTCTTGTCTGCTTTCTTGCATCTTTGTAGAAACTTGATGTGTGTGTCAATATACGCGATCTTCTTGGAGATCCTCTCCACTTGGAGCCGGCAGTTTGCGGTGTCGGTGGTCAGCCATGATGTGGAGATGCCGGCGTTGGACTGGGATAACCACAGTAAGAAGTCTCACAACATCAGGTTAAAGTCCAACAGGTTTATTTGGTAGCACAAGCCACTAGCTTTCGGAGCGCTGCTCCTTCGTCAGGTAAGTGGGAGTTCTGTTCACAAACAGGGCAGAATAGACACAAACTCAATTTACATCAGCTGAAGCCAGTTTCAGAAATGAATTGCTACATTCTGAAGTGATTGAACCCAGCACCTTCTATAACCACTACGCCATGAAACCATTCACAAGTTTATCTTCTGGGTGGATGTTTTTCTGTGTGAGAATGACCTACAAGACCTCGCATGCTCATGGCCATGTGCTGTAAGCACACCCATTCGTCAGCAATCAAAATCATTAGTTGTTCATCTCTGAAGATTAGTGTCGTAAGTTTCTGCCAGTAGATTTTCATGTGCCTGAACAGGACGATTCTTGGCCTGCAGATCTTTGGGCACATGGGACAAAGGCCGGAATTCGCCGACCTCACCTAGCAGAGGAGATTCACTAGGTTGATTCCGGAGTTGAGAGGGTTGGCTTATGAGGAGAGACTGAGTAGACTGGGACTATCCTCATTGGAATTCAGAAGAATGAGGGGAGATCTGAGAGAAACATATAATATTATGAAGGGAATAGATAAGAAAGAAGCAGGGAAGTTGTTTCCACTGGCGGGTGAAACTAGAACTAGGGGGCATGGCCTCAAAATAAGGGGGAGCAGATTTAGGACTGAGTTGAGGAGGAACTTCTTCACACAAAGGGTTGTGAATCTGTGGAATTCCCTGCCCAGTGAAGCAGTTGAGGCTACCTCATTGAATGTTTTTAAGGCAAGGATAGATACATTTTTGAATTGTAAAGGAATTAAGGGTTATGGTGAGCGGGTGGGTAAGTGGAGCTGAGTCCACAAAAAGATCAGCCATGATCTTATTGAATGGCGGAGCAGGCTCGAGGGGCCAGATGGCCTACTCCTGCTCCTAGTTCTTATGTTCTTATTCTCCAGTCCCGCTGCTGTGAATGGAGATTTGGCCCCATGCCAACTTCTCCAGTCTCTCCGGCAGTGGGGCATGTGAGCATGGAAATTCCAGCCAATACGTCTCACGAAAAAGTGCGGAGAGCAGGATTTGCTTCCTTTTCTTTCCCTCGCTGCCGCCGCTCTGCCTCATCATTAAGACGTTGGGACTTGGAGCGAGATGCAACTTGATGGGACATGTTGTCGCCATTTTGAACAATTACTAATAACCTCCTCCCACTCATTAATGTCAATCCTGCTGTGTTTCAATGAGATTTAAACAGTCTTTGGTTTTTTTGTCCTCTCTGAAATAACTCCTCAGAGGCCAGTGTCCCTTCATCAGATTCCCTTTATTTATGAATGCTATTCCACTCCTAGGGTACAAAGTCAGAATCCAGAGTGCCAGCAGACCTGACACTTCCAGTTTTATAGACACGTGAGACTCCCTGATTGGGCAGGCAATTAGGTTCATACTCTCAGAGGCCAACCTCCAGTGCCTCGTTGAAGTCTCTCTCCTGCAACATTGGCCATTTGAGAGTTGAGATATCAGGACCTGGCTGGAGAGATGGTTTTTGACCATCTGGACGCTGCATCCAGTCCGGTGATGTTGATTTTACAGGAATTTTGCCTAAATGTTTGTGAAGCGAGCTTCAAGAAGTTCATTCGCATTTGTTCAATGGTCCTCCCATTGAATCGAGAAGATCACAGAGAATCATAGAATCCCTACAGTGCAGAAGGAGGCCATTCGGCCCATCGAGTCTGCACCGACCACAATCCCACCCCAGCCCTCTCCCCAGAACCCGACTTATTTACCCTACTAACCTCCTGACACTAAGGGGCAAATTAGCACGGCCAATCAACCTAACCCGCAAATCTTTGGAATGTGGGAGCACCCGGAGGAAACCCACGCAGACACGGGGAGAACGTGCAAACTCCACACAGACAGTGACCCAAGCCGGGAATTGAACCCGAGTCCCTGGCGCTGTGAGGCAGCGATGCTAACCACTGTGCCACCGTGCCGCTGAAGATGCAGCAGGAACATTGTTGATGGAATTTCTCTAACACTCTACTGTGTTGCAGATACACAGTCCAGGTCTCACTGCAGTACAGGAATGTGTTGCTCTGTTCATTATTACTTTTGTTAACTTGCCACGGTCTTTGTTGTTTGTAGAAGACAGAACTGGTGCAGCCGGTTCAGTGTCGGATCCACATCAACGGTGAATATTTCGGAGCGGTGGCTGCCGAGGTACGGTGAAGCGCTCAACAAATTCCGGAGTCTCTCCTTCAACATGTGTGGGAGATGGAATATTTGGCTGACCAGGTGTGTCAGTATTTGCAGAAGTTCCTGTGGGCATCTACAATGCATTTCTGTTTTGTGCCAGCATTTACAATAGGGTTCTGGGAGCATGTGGGCAGTTATTTATTCATTCATGGGCTGTGGGCACCGCTGGCTATTTACAATAATTTTATTTCAGCCTGTCAGCATTTACAGAAGGGATCTGGAAGTGTGTCAGTATTCGCACGTGGATTGTTCAAAATGTGTCTGGATTTTTTTTTATTCTTTAATGGGACATGGTCATCGCTGGCGAGGCCAGCATTTATCGCATATCCCGAATTGAGATGGTGATGAGCTGCCTTCTCGAATCGCTCCGTCCATGTGGACGGTGCCGTTTGGAGAGTCCCAGGGTTTTGACTCGACGACAGTGAAGGAACGGTGATATATTTGGGGCGGCACGGTAGCACAGTGGTTAGCACTGCTGCTTCACAGCTCCAGGGTCCCGGGTTCGATTCCTGGCTCGGGTCACTGTCTGTGTGGAGTTTGCACATTCTCCTCGTGTCCGCGTGGGTTTTCTCCGGGTGCTCCGGTTTCCTCCCACAGTCCAAAGATGTGCGGGTTAGGTTGATTGGTCAGGTTAAAAATTGCCCCTTAGAGTCCTGGGATGCGTAGGTTAGAGGGATTAGCAAGTAAATATGTGGGGATAGGGCCTGGGTGGGATTGTGGTCGGTGCAGACTCGATGGGCAGAATGGCCTCCTTCCGCACTGTAGGGTTTCTATGATTCTATGATTTCCAAGGCAGGATGGTGTGGGGCTTGGAGGGGAACTTGCAGTTGGCGGTGTTCGCTTGCACTTGCTGCTCTTGTCCCTTCAGGTGGCAAGGGTCGCAGGCTTGCAGTTGCTGTTGAAGGAGCCTTGGTGGATTGCTGCAATCATTTTTACAGATGGTGGGCACTTGCGTGTCAGTGGTGGAGACAGTGGATGTTGGAGGCGGTGGATGGGGTGGCAATCAGGTTTTAAACAGGCCATTGATTGCGAACATTGTTTCAGTAGAAACATAGAAAAACTACAGCACAAAACGGGCCCTTCGGCCCCACAAGTTGTGCCGAACATATCCCTACCTTCTGGGCCTACCTATAACACTCCATCCTATTAAGTCCCATGTACTCATCCAGGAGAATCTTAAAACACCCCATTGAGTTTACCTCCATCACCACTGACGGCAGCCGATTCCACTCGCCCACCACCCTCTGTGTGAAAAACTTCCCCCTAACATTTCCCCTGTACCTACCCCCCAGCACCTTAAACCTGTGTCCTCTCGTAGCAGCCATTTCCACCCTGGGAAAAAGCCTCTGAGAGTCCACCCGATCTATGCCTCTCAACATCTTATATACCTCTATCAGGTCTCCTCTCATCCTACGTCTCTCCAAGGAGAAAAGACCGAGCTCCCTCAGCCTATCCTCATAAGGCATGCCACTCAATCCAGGCAACATCCTTATTAAATCGCCTCTGCACCCTTTCAATCTTTTCCACATCCTTCCTGTAATGAGGTGACCAGAACTGAGCACAGTACTCCAAGTGGGGTCTGACGAGGGTCTTATATAGCTGCATCGTTATCCCTGGACTCCTAAACTCAGTACTTGAAGGTGTGCCCTAGTTTTTTTTATTTGTTCACAGGATGTGGGCATCGCCATCTTAGATCAGCATTATTGTCCATCCTTAATTGTCCTTGAGAAGGTGGCGGTGAGCCGCCATCACAGTGGTCCATGTGGTGTAGGAATACCTAGTGCTGTTTGGAAGGGACTGCGATATAGTTCCAAGCCAATATAGTTCAACAAACATATATGGTTAAAAAGATATATGGAATACTTGCCTTTATTCACTGAGAAATAGAATATGAGAGCAGGGAGGTTAAGATGGAGTTGCATCAAACGCCTGTTAGGCCACAGCTACAGTACTGGGTGCATTCTGATCGCCACACTGTAGGAAGGATGGTTGCACTGGAGAGGGTGCAAAGGAGGTTCACCAGAATGTTGCCAGGGCTGGAGTGTTTCAGCCATGAAGAGAGGCTGCTTAGGCTGGAGCTGTTCTCCCGAGAGCAGAGAAGGTTGAAGGGGGGGAACCTTAAGTTTAAGTTTATTTATTAGTGTCATAATTAGCTGACATTAACACTGCAATGAAGTTACTGTGAAAATCTATGAGGGACGTAAAAAGAGTAGACAGAGAAGGAAGAAAATAAAAATAAATGACTGCGGAATGCTGGAATCTGAAACAAAAACAGAAGATGCTGGAAAATCTCAGCAGGTCTGACGGCATCTGTGGAGAGAGATTTAGAGCCAACGTTTCGAACCTAGATGACTCTCCAAAAGCTGTCGCTAGGAAGGAGCTCTGCCCCCTAGTGGGGGGTCAAGACCCAAGCAGCAGAGATTTAGAGGGAATCTGAGGAAGTTTTTTCCTCTGAGGAAGCAGAAACTGATAGCCAAGTTCCGCACACATGAGGACGGCCTCAACCGGGATATTGGATTCATGTCACACTATCTGTAATCCCCACAGCTTGCCTGGACCTGCAGAGTCTCACTGGCTGTCCTGTCTGGAGACAATGCACATCTTTTTAGCCTGTCTTAAGGCTCTCTCCACTCACATTGTTTGTATCTTAAAGACTTGATTAGCTGTAAGTATTCGCATTCCAACCATTATTCATGTACATTAAGTCTGTGTCTTTATATGCCCTGTTTGTGAATAGAACTCCCACTCACCTGAAGAAGGGGCTTAAGGCTCCGAAAGCTTGTGTGGCTTTTGCTACCAAATAAACCTGTTGGACTTTAACCTGGTGTTGTTAAACTTCTGACTGTGTTTACCCCAGTCCAACGCCGGCATCTCCACATCATGAAGTGTTTTCACCCGGAGGGTAATTTGAATCTGGAACGCACTGCCTGAAAGGGCGGTAGAGGCAGCAATCCCCACAACATTAAAGAAGCATTTAGATGAGCACTTGAGATACCATAGCATACACAATCCGATGGACCAAGTGCTGGAAAATAGGATTAAAATAGATAGGTGCTGGATGTCTGGTGTAGACATGATAGGCTGAAGGGCCTTTTTTTGTGTTGTAAAACTCTATGACTCGGGTGGCACGGCTGCACAGTGGTTAGCATTGCTGCCTCACAGCGTCAGGGACCCGGGTTCAATTCCAGCCTCGGGTCACTGTCTGTGTGGAGTTTGCACATTCTCCCCATGCCTGAGTGGGTCTCCTCCGGGTGCTCCAGTTTCCTCCCACAGTCCAAAGATGTGCGGGTTAGATTGATTGACCATGCTATATTGACCCTAGTGTCAGGGGGATTTGTAGGGTAAATATGTGGGGTTATGAGGATAGGGCCTGGGCGGGATTGTGGTCGGTGCAGACTCAATGGGCCGAATGGCCTCTTTCTGTACTGTAGGGATTCTATGATTCCATGACTCTATACAAATTAGGAGCAGGAATAGTCCATGAAGATTGCAGGAAGGCATGCCTGGAGCAGCACCAGTCATACCTAAACACAGGAACACTGGCATGCCAAACACTGGAAGCAGCATGCAAGAGACAGAGATAAGTGATTTCACAACCAACGGATCAGATTTAAGCACTGCAGTCTTGCCACATCCAGTCAGGAATGGTGGTGGATAATTCAACAACTAACTGGAGAAAGAGGAGGGCCCAGTACATCTGTTCAAAAGATAAGGCTGAAGCATCGTCAACAATCTTCAGGCAGAAGTGCCAAGTAGATGATTCATCGCGGCCTCCTCCTCAGGTCTCCAGCATAGAACATAGAACATAGAAAGCCACAGCGCAAACAGGCCCTTCGGCCCACAAGTTGCGTCGATCATATCCCTACCTCTAGGCCTATCTATAGCCCTCAATCCCATTAAATCCCATGTACTCATCCAGAAGTCTCTTAAAAGACCCCAACGAGTTTGCCTCCACCACCACCGACGTCAGCCGATTCCACTCACCCACCACCCTCTGAGTGAAAAACTTACCCCTGACATCTCCTCTGTACCTACCCCCCAGCACCTTAAACCTGTGTCCTCTCGTAGCAACCATTTCAGCCCTTGGAAATAGCCTCTGAGAGTCTACCCTATCCAGACCTCTCAACATCTTGTAAACCTCTATCAGGTCACCTCTCATCCTTCGTCTCTCCAGGGAGAAGAGACCAAGCTCCCTCAACCTATCCTCATAAGGCATGCCCCCCAATCCAGGCAACATCCTTGTAAATCTCCTCTGCACCCTTTCAATGGCTTCAACATCTTTCCTGTAATGAGGTGACCAGAACTGCACGCAGTACTCCAAGTGGGGTCTAACCAGGGTCCTATAAAGCTGCAGCATTATCTCCCGACTCCTAAACTCAATCCCTCGATTATCATAGATGTCAGTCTTCAGGCAATTTAGAAATGGCTTAAGACAGTGGATACTGCAAAGGTTTTAGTCCTGACATCATTCTGGCAAAAGTACTGAAGTCCTGTGCTCCTGAACTGGCCACGCTCCTTACCAAGCTGTTCCAGTACAGCTACAACACTAGCATCTACTCAGCAATGTGGAAAATTGCCCAGGTATGTCCTGTCCACAAAAAGCAGGTCAAATCCAACCTGGACCAATTACCGCCCTATGAGTCTACTCTTGATCATCAGGAAAGTGTCCTCAAATCTGCTATCAAGTGGCAGTTTGAGTTCTGCCAGGGCCACTCAGCTTCTGACCTCATTACAGCCTTGGTTCAAACATGCATGGAAGAACTTGAACTCAGGAAGTGAGCTTAGAGTGATTGCGCTAGACATCAAGGCCTCATTTGATCGAGTACGGCATCAAGGAGCCCTAGCAAAACTGGAGTCAAGGGGAAACTCCACTGGTGGAGTTATACCGAGCATAAAAGAAGACGGTTGTGGTTGTTGGTGGTCAGTCACCTCAATCCCAGGACATGACTGCAGGAGTTCCTCAGGGTAGCTTCCCAGGCTGAATTATCTTCATAACTGAGCTTTCTTCCATCATGAGGTCAGAAGTGGGGACGTTTTCTGATCACTACACAAATGTTCAGCCCCTTTCCAAACTCCTCAGTTACTGAAGCGGTCCATGTCCAAATGCAGCGAAACCTGGACAATATCCAGGCCTGGACTGAGAAGTGGCAAGTAACATTCATGCCACACAAGTGCCAGGCAATAACAATTCCCAACAAAAGAGAATCTTATAATCTCTCCTCGACATTCAACAGCACCATCACTGCTGAATTCAACACTATCAACATCCTGGGAGGTACCATTGATCAAAAGCTAAACTGGACCAGCCATATAAGTACTGTGGCTATAAGAACAGGTTAGAGGCTGAGAATTCTGTGGAGAGTAACTCACCTCATGACTCTCCACAGCCTACAAGGCACAAGCCAGGAGAGTGATGGTTTGCCACCTACTTGACTGCAGCTCCAACAACACTCAAGAAGCTTGACACCATCCAGGACAAAGAACCCACTTAGTTGGTACCCCACCCACCACAATAAACATTCACTCCCTCCATGCACAGTAGCAAATGTGTGTACCATCTACAAGATGCATTGCAACAACTCAGCAAGGCACCTTCGAAAGCACTTTCCAATCCTGTAACCACTACCACCTAGAAGGACAAGGGCATGAGATGCAATTTCCCCTCCAAGTCACTCACCGCCCTGACTCGGAAATATATTGTTGTTCCTTCACTGTGGCTGGGTTAGAATCCTGGAACTCCCTCCCTAGCAGCACTGTGGTGAATCTGTGACAGATGGACAGCAGCAGTTCAAAAAGGCAATTCTCACCACCTTCTGAAGGGTGATTAGGGATGGGCCGCAACGAGAATTCTGACTTCACCAGCGACATCCACATCCTATGAACGAATATAAAAAGTTGAGATGTTCTGTGGCTTGTCAGTGGTGATGATGTTTCTATCCAAGGGCAATCAGGTTCTGTCAATCTTACTAACCTGTGTCTGGCAGGATTTCAGTGTTCATATGAAATGATCGGGGTAGTCATCATAGAAACCCTACAGTACAGAAAGAGGCCATTCGGCCCATCGAGTCTGCACCGACCACAATCCCACCCAGGCCCTACCCCCATATCCCTACACATTTACCCACTAATCCCTCTAACCTACGCATCTCAGGACACTAAGGGGCATTTTTAGCATGGCCAATCAACCTAACCCGCCCATCTTTGGACTGTGGGAGGAAACCGGAGCACCCGGAGGAAACCCACGCGGACACGAGGAGAATGTGCAAACTCCACACAGGCAGTGACCCAAGCCGGGTCCCTGGAGCTGTGAAGCAGCAGTGCTAACCACTGTGCTACCGTGTATCAGAAGTCCTTAGCAGGCATTAGTGAGCGTGTCAGTATTAGTATCTGATGACTGGGAGTGTGTCCTGATTCGAAGGCAAGGCAAGAAGAATGAACACATATTTAAAACAGGGGCCCAAGGGATTGCAGGTGATTCCCAGTATGTATGTTTATCATTCTAGGGCCTTTCCCACTGAACAGAAAAGTATCAGCCAACAAGCTAATAACTGGTTTTAGTGCGTACTGTAGGAGTCAACACATCTCCTTTACACACGGAAAGTCCTGGATGCAATACAACTATTTCTGCTTCTCCTTCTTTAGTTGTTTCAGCAGTCCCGTACTCTGCCAAAATTTATAGGGGTAGCTCTAACTAAACCAGGCACGACCTGCTGAGATGGTAGTCCTGATAATGAAAACATATAAATGGAAATAATCTAAGGAGGGATCTTGAAGATGTAAACTAATGGGGCTGTGAATACTTCCTCTGGCAGCTTGTTCCATGATGTGGAGATGCCGGCGTTGGACTGGGGTAAACACAGTAAGAAGTTTAACAACACCAGGTTAAAGTCCAACAGGTTTATTTGGTAGCAAAAGCCACACAAGCTTTCGAGGCTCTAAGCCCCTTCTTCAGGTGAGTGGGAATTCTGTTCACAAACAGAACTTATAAAGACACAGACTCAATTTACATGAATAATGGTTGGAATGCGAATACTTACAACCAATCCAGTCTTTAAGAAACAAAACATTTTGTTTCTTAAAGACTGGAAAGACTGGATTGGTTGTAAGTATTCGCATTCCAACCATTATTCATGTAAATTGAGTCTGTGTCTTTATAAGTTCTGTTTGTGAACAGAATTCCCACTCACCTGAAGAAGGGGCTTAGAGCCTCGAAAGCTTGTGTGGCTTTTGCTACCAAATAAACCTGTTGGACTTTAACCTGGTGTTGTTAAACTTCTTACTGAGCTTGTTCCATTGCAGGATTGCCCTTGGGAAGAAACCAAAAGAGAAAACGCTGGAAAATCTCAGCAGGCCTGGCAGCATCTGTAAGGAGAGAAAAGAGCTGACGTTTCGAGTCCAGCTGACCCTTTGTCAAAGCTAAAAAGCATAGAAAGTGGGAGATGTTTATACTGCAGGGTGAGGGAATGAAAGATGAGTCATAGCCACAGAAACCAGGGGAAATAGCTGTCCACAGAGAGAATAAAGGGTGTGGATGGCCAAACGGCAGAGAAGCCGTAAGCTGTGACAGGTGAAGATGTTGGAGGTGGGGGGGCAGGGGGGGTGGAAAGATGGGACAGAGGTAGAATGTAGAAAAGGGGAAGCGGGGGAGAAAAGGTAAGGGAAGGGGGAATAAAGTAGAGGGAAAGAATGGGGGGGGGGAAAAAATGAAGAAAGACAATAAAGAAATAAAAGGTAGAGAATAGTAAAAAGTTAAACAAAATAGAACGAAAACAAAGGGGTGGAGGTGGGGTAGAGCAAATCGTTTGAAGTTGTTGAATTCGATGTTGAGACCGGAAGGCTGTAAAATGCCAAACCGGAAGATGAGATGCTGTTCCTCCAGTTTGCGTTGAGCTTCACTGGAACATTCCCCTCCAATTCGATTTTTAAGTTTGCTGACGACACCACCTTAGTGGGTCGGATCTCAAACAACGACGAGACAGAGTACAGGAATGAGATAGAGAATCTGGTGACAATAATCTCTCCCTCAATGTCAACAAAACAAAGGAGATTGTTTGTCATCGACTTCAGGAAGCGTAAAGGAGAACATGCCCCTGTCTACATCAATGGGTACGAAGTAGTAAGGGTCGAGGGCTTCAAGTTTTTAGGTGTCCAGATCACCAACAACCTGTCCTGGTCCCCCCATACCGACACTATAGTTAACCAACGCCTCTACTTTCTCAGAAGACAAAGGAAAGTTGGCATGTCAGATACAACTCTCACCACCTTTTACAGATGCACCATAGAAAGCATTCTTTCTGGTTGTATCACAGCTTGGTATGGCTCCTGCTCTGCCCAAGACCGCAAGGAACTACAAAAGGTCGTGAACGTAGCCCAATCCATCACGCAAACCAGCCTCCCATCCAACTGACTCTGTCTACACTTCCCGCTGCCTCGGCAAAGCAGCCAGCATAATTAAGGACCCCACGCACCCTGGACATTCTCTCCTCCTGTAGAGTGTGACAGTTGGTGTCTCAGTGAGGGAGTGCTGCTCGGGCTGCAGTGGAGAGTGACAGTTGGTGTCTCAGTGAGGGAGTGCTGCTCGGGCTGCAGTGGAGAGTGACAGTTGGTGTCTCAGTGAGGGAGTGCTGCTCGGGCTGCAGTGGAGAGTGACAGTTGGGGAAGTGTGGGGAAGTTTTTTTTTTTGTTTTCTTTTTTTCTTGCTGGTAATGGCTTCAGGGATGGCAGTTCAGGCAGTATGCTGCATCTCCTGTGGGATGTATGTGGTGAGGAAATCCAGTAGTGTTTCAGGAGGTTTTAGTTGTAAGAAGTGCATTAGATTGCAGCTTCTGGAGGAGCGTGTAAAGGAGCTGGAGGGGGAGGTAGAGGAACTCCGCATAATTCGGGAGGCGGAGGTGGAAGTTGATAGGAGTTATAGAGAAATAGTAACTCCTAGAAATGAGGCTTGGGTCAATGCCAGGAGGAGGGGTAAGAAGCAATCGGGAAGACAATCCCCTGGGGCGGTTCCCCTCCATAATAGGTTTTCGGTGCTGGAGGCTACAGTTGAGGAGGAATCAACTGAGCATAGAGAGCAGATCTCTGGGGGTGAGCCGAGTGAGAAAGCTCAGGTGGTTAGGGGCTGTAAAAGACTGGGCCTTGTGATTGGGGACTCCACAATTAAGGGGACAGATAGGAGGGTCGGAACTAAAGGTAGGGACTCAGGGTTGGTGTGTTGCCTACCAGGGGCTGGGGTCCGGGATGTGTCTGACAGGGTATTCAGGACTCTTAGGGGGGAGGGAGATAAACCACAAGTTATTGTACATGTGGGGACACACGACATAGGGAGGATAGGGGAAGGGGATATTAGGCAGGGATTTATGGAGTTGGGGTGGAAACTAAAGGCCAAGACTGACAGAGTGGTTATCTCTGGACTCTTGCCTGTACCACGGGATAGTTTAGAGAGGAATAGGGAGAGGGAAGGTTTGAATTCATGGCTGAGGGGATGGTGCAGGAGGGAGGGGTTCAGGTACTTAAGCAATTGGGGCTCGTACTGGGGAAGGTGTGACCTCTATGAGAAGGATGGTCTACACCTTAATCAGAAGGGGACCAATATCCTGGGGGGTAAATTTGCTAAGGCCATGCAAGGAGGTTTAAACTGATTCGGGGGGGGGAGGGATCCTGAGTAGTGGGGCTGAAAGTGAGGAATGCATGGATGGGGACTGCAATGCACGGCATTGCAGAGGTGGGGTGGAGCAGGGTTTGAAATGTGTATACTTCAATGCCAGGAGTATTCGCAATAAAGTGGGTGAACTTGCAGCGTGGATCAGTACCTGGGACTTCGATGTTGTGGCTATTTCAGAGACATGGATAGAGCAGGGGCAGGAATGGATGCTGCAGGTCCCGGGGTTCAAATGTTTTAGTCGAAGTAGGGAAGGAGGTAGAAGAGGGGGAGGGGTAGCATTATTGGTCAGAGATTGTATCACAGTGTCAGAGAGGAGATTTGATGAGGACTTATCTGTTGAGGTAGTATGGGCGGAGATTAGAAATAGGAGAGGAGAGGTCACCCTGTTGGGAGTCTTTTATAGACCTCCTAAAAGTTCTAGAGAGGTTGAGGAAAGGATTGCGGAGTCAATCCTGCTTAGGAGTGAAAGTAATAGGGCAATTGTTATGGGGGATTTTAACTTGACTAATATTGACTGGAATTGTTATAGCTCTAGCTCGTTAGAGGGGTCAGTTTTTGTTCAAAGCGTGCAGGAAGGTTTTTTGACTCAGTATGTAGACAGGCCAACTAGAGGTGAGGCTATATTGGATCTGGTGCTGGGAAATGAGCCAGACCAGGTGCTAGACTTGGAAGTTGGTGTGCATTTTGGTGATAGTGACCACAATTCGGTTACGTTCACCTTAGTGATGGAAAGGGATAGGCATGAACCTCGGGCCAGTGGTTTTAGCTGGGGGAAGGGTAATTATGAGGCTATTAGGAGAGAATTAGGAAACATAGGTTGGACTAGGAGATTACAGGGACTGGGAACGTCCGACATGTGGAGTTTTTTCAAGGAGCAGCTACTGCGAGTCTGTGATAGGTATGTCCCTGTCAGGCAAGGAGGAATTGGTAGGGCTAGGGAACCGTGGTGCACCAAAAAAGTTTCTTTGTTGGTTAAAAAGAAAAAGGAGGCTTATGTTCGGATGAGACGTGAGCACTCGGGTAGTGCACTAGAAAGCTTTAGATTGGCTAAGAGGGAGTTGAAGAGCGAGCTTAGAAGGGCTAAAAGGGGACATGAGAAGACTTTGGCGGATAGGGTTAAAGAGAATCCTAAGGCGTTCTATAGGTATGTCAAGAACAGAAGGTTGGTTAGGGCAAGTTTAGGGCCAGTTATAGATGGCAGAGGGAAGTTATGTGTGGAACCGGAGGAGATTGGTGAAGCATTGAACCAATATTTCTCTTCGGTGTTCACGCAAGGGGACATGAATATAGCTGAGGAGGACACTGGGTTGCAAGGGAGTAGAATAGACAGTATTACAGTTGATAAGGAGGATGTGCAGGATATTCTGGAGGGTCTGAAAATAGATAAATCCCCTGGTCCGGATGGGATTTATCCAAGGATTCTCTGGGAGGCAAGAGAAGTGATTGCAGAGCCTCTGGCTCTGATCTTCAGGTCGTCGTTGGCCTCTGGTATAGTACCAGAAGATTGGAGGTTAGCGAATGTTGTCCCATTGTTTAAGAAGGGGAACAGAGACTTCCCCGGGAATTATAGACCGGTGAGTCTCACTTCTGTTGTCGGCAAGATGTTGGAAAAAATTATAAGGGATAGGATTTATAGTTATTTGGAGAGTAATGAATTGATAGGTGATAGTCAGCATGGTTTTGTGGCAGGTAGGTCGTGCCTTACTAACCTTATTGAGTTTTTTGAGAAAGTGACCAAGGAGGTGGATGGGGGCAAGGCAGTGGACGTGGTATATATGGATTTTAGTAAGGCGTTTGATAAGGTTCACCATGGTAGGCTTCTGCAGAAAATGCAGATGTATGGGATTGGGGGTGATCTAGGAAATTGGATCAGGAATTGGCTAGCGGATAGGAAACAGAGGGTGGTGGTTGATAGTAAATATTCATCATGGAGTGCGGTTACAAGTGGTGTACCTCAGGGATCTGTTTTGGGGCCACTGCTGTTTGTAATATTTATTAATGATCTGGATGAGGGTATAGTTGGGTGGATTAGCAAATTTGCTGATGACACCAAAGTCGGTGGTGTGGTAGACAGTGAGGAAGGGTGTCGTAGTTTGCAGGAAGACTTAGACAGGTTGCAAAGTTGGGCCGAGAGGTGGCGGATGGAGTTTAATGCGGAGAAGTGTGAGGTAATTCACTTTGGTAGGAATAACAGATGTGTTGAGTATAGGGCTAACGGGAGGACTTTGAATAGTGTGGAGGAGCAGAGGGATCTAGGTGTATGTGTTCATAGATCCCTGAAAGTTGGGAATCAAGTAGATAAGGTTGTTAAGAAGGCATATGGTGTCTTGGCGTTTATTGGTAGGGGGATTGAATTTAGGAGTCGTAGCGTTATGTTGCAACTGTACACAACTCTGGTGCGGCCGCACTTGGAGTACTGTGTGCAGTTCTGGTCCCCACATTACAGGAAGGATGTGGAGGCTTTGGAGAGGGTGCAGAGGAGGTTTACCAGGATGTTGCCTGGTATGGAGGGGAGATCCTATGAGGAGAGGCTGAGGGATTTGGGATTGTTTTCGCTGGAAAGGCGGCGGCTAAGAGGGGATCTTATTGAAACATATAAGATGATTAGAGGTTTAGATAGGGTGGATAGTGATAGCCTTTTTCCTCTGATGGAGAAATCCAGCACGAGGGGGCATGGCTTTAAATTGAGGGGGGGTAGTTATAGAACCGATGTCAGGGGTAGGTTCTTTACCCAGAGGGTGGTGAGGGATTGGAATGCCCTGCCAGCATCAGTAGTAAATGCGCCTAGTTTGGGGGCGTTTAAGAGATCCGTAGATAGGTTCATGGACGAAAAGAAATTGGTTTAGGTTGGAGGGTCACAGTTTTTTTTTAACTGGTCGGTGCAACATCGTGGGCCGAAGGGCCTGTTCTGCGCTGTAATGTTCTATGTTCTATGTTCTATGTTCCACCTTCTTCCTTCAGGAAAAAGATACAAAAGTTTGAGGTCACGTACCAACCGACTCAAGAACAGCTTCTTCCCTGCTGCTGTCAGACTTTTGAATGGACTTACCTTGCGTTAAGTTGATCTTCCTCTACACACTGGCTATGACTGTAACACTACATTCTGCTCTCTCTCGTTTCCTTCTCTATGAACGGTATGTTTTGTCTGTATAGTGCGCAAGAGACAATACTTTTCACTGTATGTTAATAGATACGACAATAATAAATCAAATCAAATCAGAAGACTGGGCAGCATGGTGGCAAAGTGGTTAGCACTGCTGCCTCACAGCACCAGAGATCCAGATTCAATTCCCAGCTTGGTCACTGACTGCAGAGTCTGTATGTTCTTCCTGGATTTGCATGGGTTTCCTCGGGTTTCCTCCCACAGTCCGAAAGACGTGCTGGTTAGGTGGATTGGCCACGCTAAATTCTCCCTCAGTGTATCCGAACAGGCGCCGGAGTGTGGCGACTAGGAAATTTTCACAGTAACTTCATTGTTCTACCGGAGCAAGGCTGAGAGGAGCGATTTGAGGCCTCAGTACAAAGGGTAAGGGATCGACTTTTATTACTTACCTTTTCGCGGGGTTTCTTTGTTACTAACTTTAAGGGAAAAGCGGAAGTAGGCCGGGCGCGGGGTGACCTGGGAAGAAAATTTGTTTTTTTTTAAGCGTGCGGGAGGTTTAAAAGCAGGCCGCAATCCAGTGGGCAGCGTCGTTAGTGGGCTGCGGATTGAGCAGGGAGCAGAGTGAGAGCTAAAGGGCTTTGGCTCATTGGGCTTCGGCGTAAACAGGCAGAGGCAGGGTAGGTACTGTTCTTCGTTCACCCAATAATTTAAGGAAAGGGGTAATTATGAGTGGGAGGCCAATTTTTTGCTGTCGGTGTCGGATGTGGGAGTTCATGGAGTCGCCTAGCCTCCCGGAAGTCCATATCTGCACCAGGTGCGTCGAACTGCAGCTCCTGAGAGACCGCGTTAGGGAACTGGAGCTGCGGCTCGATGACCTTAGTCTAGTCAGGGAAAATGAGAAGTTAATGGATAGAAGTTACAGGCAGGTCGTCACACCAGGGCCACGGGAGGAAGGCACGTGGGTCACGGTTAGGAAGGGTAAAGGTCACGTACCAGAGAGTACCCCGGTGGTTGTCCCGCTTTACAGTAAGGGATGGGTGTCAGACTGGAGAGAGGAGGGGAGAGAGCAGTCAGTGATGGGATCCCCTGTGGTTGTCCCCCTCCAGGATAAGTATACCATTTTGGATACTGTGGGGGGGGATGGCCCTCCAGGGGTAAGCCGCGATGACCAGGTCACTGGCACGGAGTTGGGCTCTGTGGCTCAGAAGGGAAAGAGGGGAACCAGGAGAGTAATAGTAGTGGGGGATGAAATGGTTAGAGGGACAGACAGGCGGTTCTGTGGGCGTGAATGAGACTGCAGGATGGTAGTCTGCCTCCCTGGTGCCGGGGTCCTGGATGTCTCTGAGCGGGTAGGAAGCATCCTAAAAAAGGCGGGTAACCAGACAGACGTCATTGTCCACATTGGTGCAAATGACGTAGGTAGAAAGAGCAGGGAGGTCCTGCGAGAGCATTTCAGGGAGTTGGGTAGTAGGCTAAAAAGCAGGTCCTCTAGGGTAGCGATCTCTGGACTACTCCCAGTGCCACAAGCTAGTGAGGCTAGGAACAGGGAGACTGCACAGCTGAACACGTGGCTAAAGGATTGGTGCAGGAGGGAGAGTTTCAAATTCGTGGATCACTGGGAAGTCTTCAAGAGAGGATGGCACCTGTACAAGAAGGACGGGTTACACCTAAACTGGAGGGGCACGAATATCCTAGCTGGGAGTTTTGCTAGTGTGGTTCGGGTAGGTTTAAACTAATGTGGCAGGGGGGTGGGGATCAGAACAATAGGTCAATAAGCATAAAGGCTGGGGACGAGGTTGGGGCCACGACAAGGCTATCTAAGAGGAAGAGCATTCTGGGGGAGGATGACCTCAGTGGGCTTGGAGATCTGGAGTGCATCTGCTTCAATGCAAGGAGCGTCACGGGCAAGACAGACGAGCTTAGAGCCTTAATGCTTGCGCGGAACTTGGATGTGGCTGCAGTGACGGAGACTTGGTCAAAAGAAGGACAGGACTGGCAGCTGAATATTCCGGGGTATAAGTGTTTTTAGGCGAGACAGGGGAGGGGAGGGGCGAGGAGAGGTGGGGGAGTAGCAATGCTGGTTAGGGAGCATATTACAGCGGTACAGAGGGTGGACAATATGGAAGGTCAGGTAACGAGTCACTGTGGGTGGAGCTCAGAAACAGGAAGGGCGCAGTCACTATGCTGGGAGTGTACTACAGGCCTCCCAACAGCCCACGGGAAGTTGAGGAACAGATATGTAAGGAGATTCTGGACAGGTGCTGGAAAAATAGGGTTGTTGTCGTGGGAGATTTTAATTTCCCTCACATAGACTGGAAATCGCTTAGGGCTGGGGGCCTGGACGGGGAAGAATTTATAAAATGCGTACAGGAAGGTTCTTTGGAACAATATGTTGACAGTCCAACGAGAGAGGGGGCTATACTGGACCTAGTACTGGGGAACGAGCCCGGTCAGGTCATCAAAGTTTCAGTGGGGGAACATGTGGCAAAAAGTGACCACAATTCTGTAAACTTTAGGATAGTAATTGAAAAAGATGAGTGTTGTCCTATGGGTAAGGTACTGAATTGGGGGAAGGCTAACTACAGCCGGATTAGGCAGGATTTGGTGGCTGTTGATTGGGAGAGGCTATTTGAGGGTAAATCCACATCTGGCATGTGGGAGTCTTTTAAGGAGCAGTTGATAGGACTGCAGGACAGGCATGTGCCTGTAAAGAGGAAGGATAGGAAAGGTAGGATTCAAGAGCTGTGGATAACCAGTGAAATTGTGGGTCTAATCAAAAAGAAAAAAGAGGCATACATGAGGTCCAGGCAGCTAAAAACAGATGGAGCACTGGAGGAATACAGAGAAAGTGGTAAAGAACTTAAACAGGAACTTAGAAGGGCAAAAAGGGGTCATGAAATGTCCTTGGCAGACAGGATTAAGGAGAATCCTAAGGCATTTTATACATACGTTAGGAACAAGAGGGTTGTTAGGGAAAGAATCGCACCTCTCAGGGACAAAGGGGGGGAATTATGCTTGGAACCAAAGGACGTAGGTGAGATCCTAAACGAATACTTTGCATCAGTATTCACAAAGGAGAGGGACATGTTGACTGGTATTGTCTCAGAGAGATGTGTTGACCCGTTAGAAGAAATCTCAATTACAAGGGAGGAAGTGTTAGGTTTTTTAGGAAACATTAAGACAGACAAATCCCCAGGGCCGGATGGCATCTATCCTAGACTCCTCAGGGAGGCGAGAGATGCAATTGCTGGGCCTCTAACATAAATCTTTGTCTCTTCACTGGACACAGGTGAGGCCCCAGAGGATTGGAGGACAGCAAATATGGTCCCGTTATTTAAGGAGGGTAGCAAGGATAACCCGGGTAATTATAGGCCGGTGAGCTTGACGTCCGTGGTAGGGAAGTTGTTGGAGAAGATTCTTAGAGATAGGATATACGCGCATTTAGAACTCAATAATCTCATTGGCGATAGACAGCATGGTTTTGTACGAGGGAGGTCATGCCTCACAAATTTGGTTGAGTTTTTTGAGGAGGTGACAAAAATGATTGATGAGGGAAGGGCCGTGGATGTCGTCTATATGGATTTTAGTAAAGCGTTTGACAAGGTCCCTCATGGCAGGCTGGTGCAAAAGGTTAAATCACACGGGATAAAAGGTGAGCTAGCTAGATGGGTGGAGAACTGGCTTAGCCATAGAAGACAGAGGGTAGCAGTGGAGGGGTCTTTTTCCGGTTGGAGGTCTGTGACTAGTGAAGTTCCGCAGGGCTCTGTACTGGGACATCTGCTGTTTGTGATATATATAAATGATTTGGAGGAAGATGTAGCTGGTGTGATCAGTAAATTTGCGGACGACACAAAGATTGCTGGAGTTGCGGATAGTGATGAACATTGTCAGAGAATACAGCAGGATATAGATAGGCTGGAACATTGGGTGGAGAAATGGCAGATGGAATTTAATCCAGATAAATACGAAGTGATGCATTTTGGTAGACCTAATGTAAGGGGGAGCTATACAATAAATGGCAGAACCATCAGGAGTATAGACACACAGAGGGACCTGGGTGTACAAGTCCACAGATCCTTAAAGATGGCAGCACAGGTGGAGAGGGTGGTGAAGAAGGCATATGGCATGCTTGCCTTTATTGGACGGGGCATAGAATATAAAAGTTGGCATATGATGTTGCAGTTATATAGAACGTTGGTTCGGCCACATTTGGAATACTGCGTCCAGTTCTGGTCGCCACACTACCAGAAGGATGCGGAGGCTTTGGAGAGAGCACAAAGGGCGGCACGGTAGCACAGTGGTTAGCACTGCTGCTTCACAGCTCCAGGGTCCCGGGTTTGATTCCCGGCTCGGGTCACTGTCTGTGTGGAGTTTGCGCATTCTCCTCGTGTCTGCGTGGGTTTCCTCTGGGTGCTCCGGTTTCCTCCCACAGTCCAAAGATGTGCGGGTTAGGTTGATTGGCCAGGTTAAAAATTGCCCCTTAGAGTCCTGGGATGCGTAGGTTAGAGGGATTAGCGGGTAAAGAAAAGGGAATAGCGGGTATGGCCTGGGTGGGATTGTGGTTGGTGCAGACTCGATGGGCCGAATGGCCTCCTTCTGCACTGTAGGGTTTCTATGATTCTATGAGAAGGTTTACCAGGATGTTGCCTGGTATGGAGGGTCTTAGCTATGAGGAGAGATTGGGTAAACTGGGGTTGTTCTCCCTGGAAAGACGGAGGATGAGGGGCGACCTAATAGAGGTGTATAAAATTATGAAGGGCATAGATAGGGTGAACAGTGGGAAGCTTTTTCCCAGGTCGGAGGTGACGAACACAAGGGGTCACGGGTTCAAGGTGAGGGGGGCAAGGTTCAACACAGATGTCAGGGGGACGTATTTTACACAGAGGGTGGTGGGGGCCTGGAATGCACTGCCAAGCAAGGTGATTGAGGCGGACACGCTGGGATCGTTTAAGACTTATCTCGATAACCACATGAATAGACTGGGAATAGATACAAAAGAATGGTCTAGTGGGCACATGAGCGGCGCAGGCTTGGAGGGCCGAAGGGCCTGTTCCTGTGCTGTATTGTTCTTTGTGTTAACGTAAGCCTTACTTGTGGCACTAATAAACTAAACTCCTGACACTGCTCGTTATTTGCTGCTCTGCTCCCCCCTTGCGTTGTTCCCCACCTGCCAACAGGGGGCGGTGATCTTGATTCGGACGATGACCACGAGGGGGAACCAACGAGCCAAAGGTGTGGATTGACAACCTCAGGGGCCAATCACAGTGCGGGGGGACCACAACCAATGATGTGGCACGGTGGGGGCGGGAGCAGCCGCATGCTGCTTGTTCGCCCGGCCTTCTTACCAATGATTGACAATAAACAACAACCTGTAATAAAGTGAAGCTCCTTTCGTCAAATTACACCAAGAAAGGGGGGATTAAGTTTCGTTTTCCAGTACATGCCGAACCAAATGATTCATAAAGGTTTATTTCAAAATTTAAAGTAAAACGCACAATCGTGCAACTCCACCATCTTCGTCAAACATCAACAGAGACCAAATATGGCCGACAACAGGGAAAGGGGCGGGGCTATGTTCGGGGCGGGAAGGGGAGGGGCTACCGGTCCGAGCTTCCGGATTGGCGCAGGCTCTCCTCGTGGCTTCAGCAGCCCGCCGCCGCACCGTGCCCGCTATGATTGACGTGCGTCCGGTCCAATGGGAGGACAAAACAGGGAACCGCCCAGCTGTGACTGACAGGAGTAGTGACCAATCGTCTCAGGGAAGACGGGCAGACGGCCCGGTGTTGACGTCCCGTATGTCCAATCGGGAGCGGGGACGACGCCCCCTAGTTCTGATGGACGTACGGGCTGAGCAATGGCAGTGCGGGATTGCGGGGGGGCGGGGAGGGTTGCTGTCCAATGGCAGCGGGCGAGGGGCGGGCCGCTGCTGCTCTTTCTTTCTCTGGCTGTGAGGGTCCGTCCGCTCGAGCTCCGGAGTCGGTTTGTGCGCGCGCAGGGCGGCCGCCGATCGGCACCGAGGGCTTTTAAACCGGCCCCCCCCCCGTTAACCTGAGGTAAATTCTTCACATGAAGCGCTGGCTGAGGCCGGGGGCGGGGAGAGGCTGCCTCTCTCTCCGCGGGGGCTGCAATGTCTTTGATGTCAGTCTTTGCCACTTGGAGGCTGTTTTTCCTCAGCGGCCCCAACACCGTGTGTCCCAATCCACCCCCCAGCCCCGCGGCCTCACTGCTGCCCTCCGCCGGGGGAGAGTCCTGGCTTCTGTCCCACCGGCCACTCACCCTCCCCCAACTCCCACCCCCACACCGTGCACCCCGCCCCCGGTTCTCTTCCCCCTCGTGCCCCCCCCCCCCGGGCCTGGTTTTCCCCCCACGTGCCCTTTCCTCTGGTGTCCCCTCCCCCCCCCCCCCCCGTGCCCCCTCCCCCCGCCCCCGTGCCCCCTCCCCCCGCCCCCGTGCCCCTCCCCCCCGTGCCCCCTCCCCAGGTCTCCCCCCCCCCCCCTCCAATGCCCCCTCCCCCCAATGCCCCCTCCCCCCCAATGCCCCCTCCCCCCCAATGCCCCCTCCCCCCCCAATGCCCCCTCCCCCCCCAATGCCCCCTCCCCCCCAATGCCCCCTCCCCCCCAATGCCCCCTCCCCCCCAATGCCCCCTCCCCCCCCCAATGCCCCCTCCCCCCCCCAATGCCCCCTCCCCCCCCAATGCCCCCTCCCCCCCAATGCCCCCTCCCCCCCAATGCCCCCTCCCCCCCAATGCCCCCTCCCCCCCAATGCCCCCTCCCCCCAATGCCCCCTCCCCCCCAATGCCCCCTCCCCCCCCAATGCCCCCTCCCCCCCCAATGCCCCCTCCCCCCCCAATGCCCCCTCCCCCCCCAATGCCCCCTCCCCCCCCAATGCCCCCTCCCCCCCAATGCCCCCTCCCCCCCAATGCCCCCTCCCCCCCAATGCCCCCTCCCCCCCAATGCCCCCTCCCCCCCAATGCCCCCTCCCCCCAATGCCCCCTCCCCCCCAATGCCCCCTCCCCCCCAATGCCCCCTCCCCCCAATGCCCCCTCCCCCCCAATGCCCCCTCCCCCCAATGCCCCCTCCCCCCCAATGCCCCCTCCCCCCCAATGCCCCCTCCCCCCCAATGCCCCCTCCCCCCCAATGCCCCCTCCCCCCCAATGCCCCCTCCCCCCCAATGCCCCCTCCCCCCCAATGCCCCCTCCCCCCCAATGCCCCCTCCCCCCCAATGCCCCCTCCCCCCCAATGCCCCCTCCCCCCCAATGCCCCCTCCCCCCAATGCCCCCTCCCCCCCAATGCCCCCTCCCCCCCAATGCCCCCTCCCCCCCAATGCCCCCTCCCCCCCAATGCCCCCTCCCCCCCAATGCCCCCTTCCCCCCCAATGCCCCCTTCCCCCCCAATGCCCCCTCCCCCCCAATGCCCCCTCCCCCCAATGCCCCCTCCCCCCAATGCCCCCTCCCCCCCAATGCCCCCTCCCCCCCAATTCCCCCTCCCCCCCAATTCCCCCTCCCCCCCCAATTCCCCCTCCCCCCCCCAATTCCCCCTCCCCCCCCCAATTCCCCCTCCCCCCCAATTCCCCCTCCCCCCCCAATTCCCCCTCCCCCCCAATTCCCCCTCCCCCCCCCAATTCCCCCTCCCCCCCAATTCCCCCTCCCCCCCAATTCCCCCTCCCCCCCAATTCCCCCTCCCCCCAATTCCCCCTCCCCCCAATTCCCCCTCCCCCCAATTCCCCCTCCCCCCAATTCCCCCTCCCCCCAATTCCCCCTCCCCCCAATGCCCCCTCCCCCCCAATGCCCCCTCCCCCCCCAATGCCCCCTCCCCCCCCAATGCCCCCTCCCCCCCCAATGCCCCCTCCCCCCCCAATGCCCCCTCCCCCCCCAATGCCCCCTCCCCCCCCAATGCCCCCTCCCCCCCCAATGCCCCCTCCCCCCCAATGCCCCCTCCCCCCCCAATGCCCCCTCCCCCCCCAATGCCCCCTCCCCCCCCAATGCCCCCTCCCCCCCAATGCCCCCTCCCCCCCAATGCCCCCTCCCCCCCAATGCCCCCTCCCCCCCCAATGCCCCCTCCCCCCCCAATGCCCCCTCCCCCCCCAATGCCCCCTCCCCCCCCCCAATGCCCCCTCCCCCCCCCAATGCCCCCTCCCCCCCCAATGCCCCCTCCCCCCCCCAATGCCCCCTCCCCCCCCAATACCCCCTCCCCCCCCCAATGCCCCCTCCCCCCCCAATGCCCCCTCCCCCCCAATGCCCCCTCCCCCCCCAATGCCCCCTCCCCCCCCAATGCCCCCTCCCCCCCCAATGCCCACTCTCCCCCAATGCCCCCTCCCCCCCCAATGCCCCCTCCCCCCCAATGCCCCCTCCCCCCCCAATGCCCCCTCCCCCCCCAATGCCCCCTCCCCCCCCAATGCCCCCTCCCCCCCCAATGCCCCCTCCCCCCCCAATGCCCGCTCCCCCCCCAATGCCCCCTCCCCCCCCAATGCCCCCTCCCCCCCAATGCCCCCTCCCCCCCAATGCCCCCTCCCCCCCAATGCCCCCTCCCCCCCAATGCCCCCTCCCCCCCAATGCCCCCTCCCCCCCAATGCCCCCTCCCCCCCAATGCCCCCTCCCCCCCAATGCCCCCTCCCCCCCCAATGCCCCCTCCCCCCCCCATGCCCCCTCCCCCCCCCATGCCCCCTCCCCCCCCAATGCCCCCTCCCCCGCTTTCCACCCCCGTGACCCCTCCCCCGGTTCTCCCCCCACCCCATGCCCCCTCCCCGGTTCCCCCCACCGTGCCCCCTCCCCCGGATCTCCCCCCACTGTGCCCCCTCCCCCGGATCTCCCCCCACTGTGCCCCCTCCCCCGGTTCTCCCCCCACTGTGCCCCCTCCCCCGGTTCTCCCCCCACTGTGCCCCCTCCCCCGGTTCTCCCCCCACTGTGCCCCCTCCCCCGGTTCTCCCCCCACTGTGCCCCCTCCCCCGGTTCTCCCCCCACTGTGCCCCCTCCCCCGGTTCTCCCCCCACTGTGCCCCCTCCCCCGGTTCTCCCCCCACTGTGCCCCCTCCCCCGGTTCTCCCCCCACTGTGCCCCCTCCCCCGGTTCTCCCCCCACTGTGCCCCCTCCCCCGGTTCTCCCCCCACTGTGCCCCCTCCCCCGGTTCTCCCCCCACTGTGCCCCCTCCCCCGGTTCTCCCCCCACTGTGCCCCCTCCCCCGGTTCTCCCCCCACTGTGCCCCCTCCCCCGGTTCTCCCCCCACTGTGCCCCCTCCCCCGGTTCTCCCCCCACTGTGCCCCCTCCCCCGGTTCTCCCCCCACTGTGCCCCCTCCCCCGGTTCTCCCCCCACTGTGCCCCCTCCCCCGGTTCTCCCCCCACTGTGCCCCCTCCCCCGGTTCTCCCCCCACTGTGCCCCCTCCCCCGGTTCTCCCCCCACTGTGCCCCCTCCCCCGGTTCTCCCCCCACTGTGCCCCCTCCCCCCACTGTGCCCCCTCCCCCGGTTCTCCCCCCACTGTGCCCCCTCCCCCGGTTCTCCCCCCACTGTGCCCCCTCCCCCGGTTCTCCCCCCACTGTGCCCCCTCCCCCGGTTCTCCCCCCACTGTGCCCCCTCCCCCGGTTCTCCGCCCACTGTGCCCCCTCCCCCGGTTCTCCCCCCACTGTGCCCCCTCCCCCGGTTCTCCCCCCACTGTGCCCCCTCCCCTGGTTCTCCCCCCCCACTGTGCCCCCTCCGCTGGTTCTCCCCCCCCACTGTGCCCCCTCCGCTTGTTCTCCCCCCACTGTGCCCCCTCCCCAGGTTCCCCCCCCCCCCCACTGTGCCCCCTCCGCTTGTTCTCCCCCCACTGTGCCCCCTCCCCAGGTTCCCCCCCCCCCCACTGTGCCCCCTCCGCTGGTTCTCCCCCACTGTGCCCCTCCCCTGGTTTCCACCCCCGTGCCCTCTCCCCGCCCCTGTGACCCCTCCCCCGGTTCTCCCCCCACCTTTGTGCCAACTCCCCTGGTTTTCTCCCCCCTCCTCCCCCCTCCTCCCCCCTCCTCCCCCTCCTCCCCCCTCCTCCCCCCTCCTCCCCCCTCCTCCCCCCTCCTCCCCCCTCCTCCCCCCTCCTCCCCCCTCCTCCCCCTCCTCCCCCCTCCTCCCCCCTCCTCCCCCCTCCTCCCCCCTCCTCCCCCCCGTTCTCCCCCCTCCTCCCCCCCGTTCTCCCCCCTCCTCCCCCCCGTTCTCCCCCCTCCTCCCCCCCGTTCTCCCCCCTCCCCCGGTTCTCTCTCCCCTCCCCCAGACCTCTCCGCGCCCCCCCATGCCCATGCTGGTTCTCCCCCACTGCGCCCTCTCCCGGTTCTCTCTCTCCCCCCCCCCCCCCACCCCGTGCCCATTCTCCCAGTTCTCCACCCCCCGTGCCCTCTTTGTCTCTCCCCCCCCCCACCCAGTTCTCCCAACCCCTGTGCCCCCTCCCCTCGTTCTCCTCTCTTTCTCCCCCCGTGCCCCCTCCCCTGATTCTCCCCCCCCTGTGCCCCCTCCCATGGTGCCCCCGTGTCCCCTCCCCCTGTTCTACCCCCCTTGTGCCCCTTCCTCTGGTTCCCCCCCATGCCCCTTCCCCTTGTTGTCCCACTACCCTGCCCCCTCCCCTGGTTTCCCCCCCCACCGTGCCCCCTCCCCTGGTTTCCCCAGCCCCGGTTCTCCCCACACCCCGTGCGCCCTATCCCGGTTCTCTCCCCCCACACCGTGCCCAATCCCCCGGTTCTCCACCCCCGTGGCCCCTCCCCTTGTTCCTCCCCCCGCTGCCCCCTCACCCGGTTCTCTCTCCCCCCCCCCCCCCCCCCCGTGCACCCCCCGCCCAGGTTCTCCTCCCCGCCCCCCCCCCCCTCTTGTCCCCTCCCCCGGTTCTCCTCCCCCCCCCCCCCTCCCCGGTTCTCTCCCCTCCCCTGGTTCTCTCTACCCCCCCCCCCCCCCCGGTTCTCCTGCCCCCTCCCCTCCCCCGGTTCTCTCTCCCCCCCCCCCCCCCCCGTGCCTCCTTCCCCGGTTCTCTCCCCCCCCCCCCCCCAATGCCCCCTCCCCTGGTTCCCCACCTACCCCAGTGCCCCCTCCCCCAGTTCTCATTCCCCCCCCCCCCCCCCCCCGTGCCCCCTCCCCCAGTTCTCCGTGCCCACTACCCCGGTTCTCTTCTCCCCCCCCCCCCCCCCCCCCCCCCAGTGCCCCCTCTCCTCTTTCTCTCTCACCCCCCACCAGGTTCGTCTCCCCCCAGTGCCCCCTCCCCCGGTTCCCTCCCCTCCCCTGGTATTCCCGCCCCGTGCCCCCTCCCTCGGTTCCCCCCTGCAGCACCCACCCCTCCCTTGTGCATCCCCCTGCCACCCCCTCTTCTCCCTGTGCAGCCCCCCCCCCCAATTCATACCCCTGATCCCACCTCCCCACCTTCCCTGTTCATCCCCTGACCCAACTTCCCTCCATGCATCCTCTGTGCATCTCTCATCCGCCCCAACCCACCCCCGTGCATCCCCCGGCTGTGCATCACTCCCTCCAATGATTCCCCCCCCCCCCTGCTCCCCCATGCATCCCCCTGGCTCTCCTGTGTGGCATGTCCCCCACCCCCCCCAGCCCTTGTGTCCTCCTCTCCTACCCCAACCCTTTGTACCCACTGACGGACGAGATGTTTATATTCGATTTCATTGTTGCTGGCTCTTGATGCAAATATTGGCCAACAAAACACAAATGGGTCATTTGGCAGGAAGTGGATACTTTGCACGTTAATTATTGATTGATATGTTCACATGTTTGTATATCTATGCTTCCTATCTTTTTGCTGATGGTGGGCTTTCTGTGGTTAAATCTGTTCAATTCTTTTGGAGACCAAGCCCTGTCTTCATACCATAGTGCCATGTGTGCCAATACCATATATTAACAGATTCTGCAGCTCAACATTGGGCATCTATGTACGCCATCAGCAGCAGAATTGTGTACCTTATGGCTTGGTGTGTATCCCTCATTCCTCCATAACCAACAAGCCTGATGAACAACACTGGTTTAATATGGAAAAGCATGTGAAACACTGCATAGAAAACCAAAAGATTAAGTGCCAACCCGACTAAAACTTCAAGACAGGATGACAAGCATGCTCAACTGTGAAAGCGGTATGTGACAGACAGACAAGCTCACCAATCCACAACCAACAGATCAGCTTGAAGCTCTTCAAACACTCTGGACACAATTATGCTCCCAAAGAGACGTGGCTCCACGAACATCTCCATCCTCGATGATGGTGGAATCCAGTATGAATGCAAAAGGCAAGGCTGAGGAGTTTTCAATTGCCCTTTACGGTCCTTTTGGTGGTCACTGCCATCATTGATGCCAATTTTTAGCCATTTTGATTCACTCCACCTGACATCACAAAACAACTAAGTCCTTTGGCCGTAGCAAAAGCTGAGGGCACTGACAACACCCTGGCTGGAATGTTGAACACTGTCTTCTACCCAAGAATGTGGAAATTCTAAACAAATCCATCTGCTCTAATGCTTTAATCATCAGTTTAATAGTGGAAGGAATCGTCAAGGATGTGATCAAGTGTCAGTAATAACCTGTGGTGTGTTTGCATTCTGCCAAGATCACTCGGCTCCAGTCCACATTGCAGCTATAGTCCAAACATGGACACAAGGTGAATTCCACAGATGAGATGAGAATGACTGTCCTTAACTTCAAGGCAATGTTTGTTTATGTCCACTATCAAGGAGTGCAAGTAAATTTGTAATTAATTGAAAACACCTCCTGGTGCTCCATCCCTGAAATTGAAAACACTCTCTTAGCTTTGTAAATCAAGGATCATGACTGCAATTGTTGGAGGCCAGTCATATCAGACCTAGGATGTTGCTCCTGGAGTTCCATGGTGTATTATGCACAACTACCTTCAGTTACCTGGCTGGTTCAGGTGGCTCAAGGGAAGTTGGGAACGGGCAACAAATTCTGGCCTTGCCAGAGATGTTGACATCCTATGAATGATTTTTTAAAAAAAACCTGCCATCCGTCAAAAGGTCAGACTTGGGACTATTTGCTGCTGATTGCACTCAGTTCAGTTCCATTCATAATTCCTCAGATAATGAAATAGTCCATGCCTGCTGCATGTAGCAAAAGAAGAACAACATTCAGGATTGGGCTGTCCAACTAGCAGGTGATCATGTGGAGATGCCGGCGTTGGACTGGGGTAAACACAGTAAGAAGTCTCACAGTGCTTTTGAACAGAACAGTGGCTTTTGCTACCAAATAAACATGTTGGACTTTAACCTGGTGTTGTGAGACTTCTTACTGCAACTGGCAGGTGACATCCATCTCCAATATAAAAAAAGATTAACCACTTTTATTATGATCTCCAAATCCCAGATTATGACCTGGAAGGATAAAGGAAGTCCAGGTTCATGGGAAAATATCGAGTTCAGAATTCCCCTCCCAAGTCATATACCATTCTGATGTGGAGATATCAACATTCCTTCATTGTTACTGGGTCAAAACTCTACCTTCACCAAATGGTCAACAGCTGTTCAAAGATGTTCACCACCACCACCTACTTAGGGTAGTAGGCAAGGAATATAAATGTTGCCATTTCCAGCATGCCTGCATCCCATAAATCAAGTATGGGGCCGTTTGTTAAAGAACAGTAGTCTGGTGGTTATGGTACAGGACTAACATTGTGAAATCATGAGTTCAGACCACTCTGAGAAGTAAGTAAATTTGGCAATTTGTACTAAAATGGTGACAGCTACATTATAGAAGACAAGAAATCGAAGCAGGAGTGGGCTACCAGGACCTTCAAGCCTGTCCTGCATTCAGTGCGACCATAGCTGATCTATGCAGGCCTCGATTCCTTTTCTGTGCCATTTCCCCATAGTCCACCTCACTTTAAATACTTCTATTGATCCAGGCTTCACCCTTTGGGGCAGGGAATTCCAGAGATTCACCACCCTCTGCAAGAAGAAATTTCTACGCACCTCAGTTTTAAATGAACAGCCCCATATCTTATAGCTATGTCCCCTTGTTCAAGATTTTCCCACTAGAGAAAACATCTCGCCATCTATCCTGTCAAGCCCCCTCAGCATCTTATATGTTTGAATAAGGTCACCCCTCACTCTTCTAAGCTCCAAGGAGTACAGACCCCGACTATTTAGTCTCTCTTGATAGGACAACCCCCTCACCCCAGGAATTAGCCTAGTCAATTCCCTTTGGGCTGTCTCCAATGTTGATCATAGAATTCCCTACAGGCCAGAAAGGGGCCATTTGGCCCATCGAGTCTGCACCAAACACAATTCCACCCAGGCCCTATCCCTGTAACCCCACGTATTTACCCTTCTAATCCCCTGACGCTAAGGGGCAATTTACCATGGTCAATCCACCTAACTCTCACATCTTTGGACTGTGGGAGGAAACCCATGCAGACACGGGGAGAACGTGCAAACTCCACACAGTCACCCAAGGCCGGAATTGAACCCTGGTCCCTGGCGTTTTGAGGCAGTAGTGCTAACCATTATGCTACCATGCTGCCCCAGATAACGAAACTGCTATATCTCTTTTTAGGTAAGGGAACAAAACTACACAGTATTCCAGGTGAGGCCTCACTGACACCCTGTAGAATTGTAACAAAACTTCCCTATTTTTAAACCACTTTGCAATAAAGGCCAAAATGCCATTTGCAGCCTTAATTACTCAACTGGTTCATCAATATGTGTCAAGAGAAGGAACCTGTGTTCTTCCCTTCCTTGTCTGACCAGAATGTTGAATCTCTCATTTTTTGTGCTTGACTTTAATGCCATTTGAACTTGCCTAGCAAACCCTTTGATAGTTAAAATCGAACACAAAATTGCATTACCATTTGGACTGCAGCGTGTCAAGAAGACCCACTTTCTTAGGGCAGCTAAAGATAGTCATAGAATCATAGAAACCCTACAGTGCAGAAAGAGGCCATTCGGCCCATCTAGTCTTCACCGACCACAATCCCACCCAGGCCCTATCCTCATATCCCTACATATTCACCAGCTAATCCCTCTAACCTACGCATCTCAGGACACTAAGGGGCAATTTTAGCATAGCCAATCAACCTAACCCGCACATCTTTGGACTGTGGGAGGCACCCGGAGGAATCCCACACAGACACGAGGAGAATGTGCAAACTCCACACAGACAGTGACCCGAGCCGGGAATCGAATCCAGGTCCCTGGAGCTGTGAAGCAGTAGTGCTAACCACTGTGCTACCGTGCCGCCCCAATAAGTGCAGCCACCACAGCATCATTGACATTCTGAACTTTCAATATATTGGTAGTGTTGGGAAATTGTACCTTTGGGAACAATATTTTTCTTTCAAAATTTGGAAAGCCATTATGTTATTTGGATATTTTTTAAAGGTCATAAGTTCATCTTGGACTGGGAGTAGGCATGACTTTTCCAAGAAATCACCTGACTAGCATGGTATTTGAGGAGGAAAGCTATTTGAACAGAAGTGGATTACGTTTCTGGCTGATAAAACCTGTTTTAAAAGGCAAAGGCTTGTGTGACTTACCTTAGGAAATCACCTGAAAAAGATGAGCTTTAAGTTTTGCACTTGTTCTTTTGAACTCAGTTGGGAATAAACCAAGAAGGAGGAAAGTTGTCCAATTTACACGCTCCTCGCCTTACCTGAAACAGTGGTTACCAATATCCAGCAAGGAGTTCTCATCTCACTGGAACTTGTCTGTATTTGGAAACCCAAGAGATTGAGATGAGAGAGAAGTTCCAATGATTGATTTGACCTCCTCCATGCTGAAGCTCCATTGGTGAGAACCTCCGGACTAGCATTCTGTCTTCACACAAGGGAGCACCAGATTAATGGCATCAAAACCCTACAAACTTTACCCTTTCCATAAAATCCTCTTTAACCCCCACTTTCTGCAGATACATTATTTGTTTGTCCTTTATGTGTGCTTGGGTATTTTAAAAAGGATAGATAGTTACATTTTATAGATTACAAATTGTGCGTTAATCAGTTCTTGTTTATAAAGAGATTTTGTTTTCTAATCAATTATTGAGTTTATTGAAAGAGACCTGATTAGAGTCTCTTTATTCTGGGTCTAAAGGAGCAAAGGTAAACAGTTGACCATTTTGGTGAGTGAATTAAACATTTGCACTAATGGTGAAGTAGTAGGGTGAGAGTAACTGCACATTCCTGCCATTCCAAACATAACAGTGAATATTCTATGAATAAATGTTTGTGTATGCCCTGTTCAAGTAGGACATTTAATTGTGATGGAGCAGGGATTTGGGTGTCCAAGTACACAAACCACAGAATCACAGAGTTGCAACAGAGCAGAAGGAGGCCATTCAGCCCAAAATGCCAACACCGGCTGACCAAATGAGCTACTCACTTGGTGCCATTCCTCTGCCTTTATCCGTAACCCAACACATTATTTATTTTTCAGGCAACAATCCAATTCCCTTTTGCATGCTTCAATTGAACCTGTCTTCACACTTTTAGGCAGTGCATCCCAGACTTAATCACTCGCTGCTTGAAAAACTGTTTCTGATGTTGCTTTTTTAATTTCTTTTGCCAATTACTTTAAATTTGTGCCCTCTTTGCTCTCAATCCTTTCACGAGTTTCTGCTCAGGTCCCTCATGATTTTGAATAACTTTATCAAATCTCTTGCCCTTCTCATCCTAGGAAGGTAGACTGGAGCAGATCAGACTATCTGCATAACTGAATTTTCTCATCCCTGGAATCAATCTCGTGAATATTTTCTGCACACTCTTCAATGCTTTCACATGCTTCCTATAGTGTGGCACCCAGAACTGGACACAGTACTTCAGTTGAAGTCTAACTCGTGTCTTGTACAAGTTCAATGTAACCTCCTTGCCCTGGTACTCTATGTTCCTATTGAGAAAGCCTTGAATGCTATATGCTTCATCAACTGTATGCTCTCAAACTCTCCTGGCCCCTTTATTGACTTGTGCACATATACAGCCTATTTCTTAGAGTTGTACCCTTTTTTTAGAAAAGTATTGTCACTCTGTTCTTCTGACCAAGATGAATCACCTCTTATATCTCCACATTGAATTTCATTTGCCATTGTCTACCCATTGCAACAACTTGGATATGTCTTTTTTGAAGTTGTATATTATCCTCCTCACAGTTCCCAATGCTTCCAAGTCTCATCATCTGCAAATTTTGAAATTGAGCCCTGTACACCAAAATCCAGGTGATTTAATATGTTTCAGGAAGTGCAAGGGGCCCAACACTGACTCCTGGGGAACTCCACTACAAACCTGCATTTGTGTTACTGCCCCTTTTATTCCATAAGCTCCAACTTTGCTCACAAGTCTATTGTGTGGCACTATATCAAATGTCTTTTGTAAGTCCAAGTACACCACGTCAACAACATTGCCCTCATCATCTTTCACTGTCACCTCTTTAGAAAGCTCCCAAGTTATTTGAGCACAGTTTTTTCTTAAATCTGAGCTGGCTTTCCTTAGTTAATTGAACTTTTGTCCATGTGACCATGAACTTTGTCCAGAATTATTGTTTCTAGGGGCAGGCCTTTATGGCGTCGCTCGAGCAAGACTGGAAATTCCCGCCCAAGGTCAATGGACATTTCTGTTGTACGCCTCAAGCCCGCTTCGATTCTGTGGCGGCTGCGGTGGTAGAATTCTAGCGTAGGTTTCCCCACCACCTGGGTTAAATTGACTGACCTGTAGTTGCTGGGCTTATCTTTACACCAATTCTTCAGTCCTCTGGCACCACTTTTGAGTCGAAAGAAACAAGCTGGAAACTATTCCGCTAATATTTTTCTTCTTTGTGTTCTCTTCCCCCACCTTTGACCTTTTGAGAGTGTCAAGAATGAGAGGGCATGGATTTAAAGTAATTGACAAGCAAGGAAGACATGAGAAACTTTGTTACACAGCAAGTGTAACGGCACGGTAGCACAGTGGTTAGCACTGCTGCTTCACAGCTCCAGGGACCTGGGTTTGATTCCCGGCTTGGGTCACTGTCTGTGTGGAGTTTGCACATTCTCCTCGTGTCTGCGTGGGTTTCCTCCGGGTGCTCTGGTTTCCTCCCACAGTCCAAAGATGTGTGGGTTAGGTTGATTGGCCATGCTAAATTTGCCCTTAGTGTCCTGAGATGCGTAGGTTAGAGGGATTAGTGGGTAAATATGTAGGGATGTGGGGTAGGGCCTGGGTGGGATTGTGGTCGGTGACGACTCGATGGGCCGAATGGCCTCTTTCTGTACTGTAGGGTTTCTATGATTTTATGAAGTGCTTAACATCTGGAATGCACCTCAACCAGTCCTGATAAAGTATCGACTTTTAAGTAGACGCAGTTTATCTAATACTTCCTTTCAAGTTAAAATCGTTCTGTTATATTAATTACCTCCTTTTTCACCATGGCCTGGGGGGCATATCTGCTTCCTTGATAAAGACAAATGTAAAGTATTCATTTAATACCTCAGCCACGCCCCCTACTTCTATGTGAAAATCCTCTTTTGGTCCTTAATCCGTACTCTTTCATGGGACATGGGTGTCGCTGGCTGGCCAGCATTTATTGCCAATCCCTGGTTGTGCGAGGGCGGTTGAGAATCAACCACATTGCTGTGGCTCTGGACTCGTATGTAGGCTAGACCGGGTAAGGACGGCAGATTTCCTTCCCTAAAGGACACTAGTGAACCAAATGGGTTTTCTGACAACAGAGAGAGAGAAAGAAAGAAAGAAAATTACCAGCACAGTCAGATTGTATCCAGTGCCTCCCACCACATATACAAGGATATGCCGAAGGATAGTGAGATATCAGGATACAGCCACAATTGGCTCAGCGGTGCACAACCAAGCTGTCAGAATAATGGCAACAGAGCCATTGAACTTGGATTTGATTTATTATTGTCACATGTTTTAGTATGCTGTCAGAAGTATTGTTTCCTGCGTGCTATACAAACAAAGCATACCGTACATTGAGAAGGAAAGGAGAGAGTGCAAAATGTAGTATTACAGTCATAGCTAGGGTGCAGAGAAAGATCAACTTAATATGGGGTAGGTCCGTTCAAAAGTCTGATGGCAGCAGGGAAGAAGCTGTTCTTGAGTTGGTTGGTCCGTGTCCTCAGACTTTTGTATCTTTTGCCAGACAGAAGGAGGTGGGAGAGGATATGTCTGGGGTGCGTGGGGTCCTTGATTATGCTGGCTGCTTTTCTGAGGCAGCAGGAAGTGTAGACAGAGTGAATAGATGGCAGGCTGGTTTGTGTGATGGATTGGGCTTTGTTCACGATCCTTTGTAGTTTTTTGTGGTCTTGTACAGAGCAGGAGTCATACCAGGCTGTGATACAACTATGGTGCATCTGTTAATGTTGGTGAAAGTCGTTGTGGACATGCCAAATTTCCTTAGCCTCCTGAGTAAGTAGATGTATGGGTGGGCTTTCTTAACTATAGTGCAGGCATGGAGGGACCAGGACAGGTTGTTGCTGATCTGAACACCGAGAAACTTGAAGCTCTCGACCATTTCCACTTCATCCCCGTTGATGTAGACAGGGGTATGCCCTCCACCACGCTTCCTGAAGGTGATGACTAGCTCTTTCATTTTGTTAACATTGAGGGAGAGATGATTGTCGTTGCACGAGTTCACCAGATTCTCTATCTCTTTCCTGTACTCCGTCGCATCATTGTTTGAGATCTGACCCACTATGGTGGTGTCATCAGCAAACATGAAAATCAAGTTGGAGGGGAATTTGGCCACACAGTCATAGGTGTATAAGGATTATAGTGAGGGGCTGAGGGGACAGCCTTGTGGGACACCAGTGTTTTGGATGATCATGGAGGAGGTGTTTGTTGTTGCCTACCCTTATTGATTGTGGTCTGTGGGTTAGGAAGTCTAAGATCCAGTCGCAGAGGGAGGAGCTGAGCCCCAGGCCACGGAGTTTGGAGATGAGTTTTGTAGGAATAATTGTAGGGAACAGGGACAGCCCGGGAAATTACCGACCGGTGAGTCTAACCTCAGTGGTTGGTAAGTTGATGGAGAGGATCCTGAGAGACAGGATTTGTGATCATCTAGAGAAGTTTAGTATGATCAAAAGTAGTCAGCACGGCTTTGTCAAGGGCAGGTCGTGCCTTACGAGCCTGGTTGAGTTCTTTGAAAATGTGACCAAACACATTGACGAAGGAAGAGCGGTGGATGTGGTCTATATGGACTTCAGCAAGGCGTTCGATAAGGTCCCCCATGCAAGACTTCTTGAGAAAGTGAGAGGGCATGGGATCCAAGGGGCTGTTGCCTTGTGGATCCAGAACTGGCTTGCCTGCAGAAGGCAGAGAGTGGCTGTGGAGGGGTCTTTCTCTGCATGGAGGTCAGTGACCAGTGGAGTGCCCCAGGGATCTGTTCTGGGACCCTTGCTGTTTGTCATTTTCATAAATGACCTGGATGAGGAAGTGGAGGGATGGGTTGGTAAGTTTGCTGACGACACCAAGGTAGGTGGTGTTGTGGATAGTTTGGAGGGATGTCAGAAGTTGCAGCGAGACATAGATAGAATGCAAGACTGGGCGGAGAAGTGGCAGATGGACTTCAACCCGGATAAGTGTGTAGTGATCCATTTTGGCAGATCCAATGGGATGAAGCAGCAGTATAATATGAAGGGTACCATTCTTAGCAGTGTAGAGGATCAGAAGGACCTTGGGGTCCGGGTCCATAGGACTCTTAAATCGGCCTCGCAGGTGGAGGATGCGGTCAAGAAGGCGTACGGCGTACTAGCCTTCATTAATCGAGGGATTGAGTTTAGGAGTCGGGAGATAATGCTGCAGCTTTATAGGACCCTGGTTAGACCCCACTTGGAGTACTGCGCGCAGTTCTGGTCACCTCATTACAGGAAAGATGTTGAAGCCATTGAAAGGGTGCAGAGGAGATTTACAAGGATGTTGCCTGGATTGGGGGGCATGCCTTATGAGGATAGGTTGAGGGAGCTTGGTCTCTTCTCCCTGGAGAGACGAAGGATGAGAGGTGACCTGATAGAGGTTTACAAGATGTTGAGAGGTCTGGATAGGGTAGACTCTCAGAGGCTATTTCCAAGGGCTGAAATGGTTGCTACGAGAGGACACAGGTTTAAGGTGCTGGGAGGTAGGTACAGAGGAGATGTCAGGGGTAAGTTTTTCACTCAGAGGGTGGTGGGTGAGTGGAATCGGCTGACGTCGGTGGTGGTGGAGGCAAACTCGTTGGGGTCTTTTAAGAGACTTCTGGATGAGTACATGGGATTTAATGGGATTGAGGGCTATAGATAGGCCTAGAGGTAGGGATATGATCAGCGCAACTTGTGGGCCGAAGGGCCTGTTTGTGCTGTGGCTTTCTATGTTCTAATGGTATTGAAGGCTTAGCAGAGTCAATAAATAGGAGTCTGACATAGATGCCTTTGTTATCCAGGTGTTCCAGGGTTGAGTGTAGGATCAGGGAGATGGAGTCTGCAGTGGACCTGTTGTGGCGAAAGGTGAACGGTAGTGGATCCAGGCAATCTGGGAAGCTGGAATTGATTCATGCCATGAATCACTTTTGAAGCACTTCATAATGAATGATGTCAAAGTCACTGGACGATTGTCATTAAGGCACGCTGCTTGGTTTTTCTTTGGTACCGGGATGAATGGTCGTTGTCTTGAAGCAGATAGGGGCCTCAGATTGTTGTAAAGAGAGGTTGAAGATGTCTGCACCACCAGCTGGTCTGCACAGGATCTGAGTGCTCGTCCAGATACCTCATCCGTGCCAGTCGCTTTCTGTGGGTTGACTTTTTTGAGGAGGCTGCTCTGACGTCTGTGATAGTGGCCGCAAATATGGGTTCGGCCGAGGCTTCCGGTGTGGAAGGCGTGCTCTCACTGATCTTTTGCTCAAAACGGGCATAGAATGCGTTGAACTCATCGGGGAGGGGTGCATTGGTGCCGGCAATTTTACATGCCTTCATCTTGTAGCCTGTAATGTCTTGCAGACCTTGCCGCAGTGGGTGGGGGGTCTGTGTGGCAAGCCTGGGACTCTAGCTTGGTCCGGTACTGTTTCTTGGTATCTTTGATGGATCTCCGTAGATCGAATCTGGATTTCTTGTAGGTCAGGGTCGCCTGACTTGAACACCTCAGACCTAGACTTCAGCAAGCAGTGGATATCCCTGTTCATCCATGGTTTCTGGTTGGGAAACACACGGATTTGCTTCTTTTATACACAGTCTTCTACACACTTACTAATGAAGTCAGTTACTGTAGTGGCATACTTGTTCAGGCTGGCAATTGAGTTTTTAAATATTGACGACCCAGTGACTCCAAGCAGCCCCCTAGGAGATCATCCAATGGGGAAAGCCTTGCAGGAGTAAACTAGACAATGTGGAGCTGAGAAATTTAAGATAAAGGTCCCAAGCTTTACAGAATGTATCCGACTCAGCTCGAAGTAAACAAGTCAAAAATTCCATTGGTGTACATTCCATAGTGAATTTATGCTAATTCCGAATTGAAGGGGGCGTATCACTAATCCATGAGCAAAGTATATTTTTCCATGCTCCAAATGTTAGGATATTGTCCAGCCTTTTCCCATTTGCATTATTGATCTTTTTGTTTGGGAGACCCAGTATCAGATGCAAGGAGTTGAACTTTAAGGCCATATCAAAGATCCTGTCAAGCTCTTTAAGAACATGAAGCCAATATAATCTGGCATGACAAGGATATGGTGGGGTCAAACTTATTCAGCAAGCTTGGAGTAATATGCAGATGGTGCAGTATCTTAAGATGAGTTTCTTTTGTTCTATTACAAACTGAAACTTAGCACATTGCCAAATATCATAGCACGTTTCCTCGTCAATATTCACTGCAAGGTCTCTCCCAAGACCGCAGCATATCCAATATATTATCACAAGGTCTAGAGCGTAGAGTTGTAAAATTTACTAAGTACCTGGGCCCCACAGGCTTTTTTCCACCAGGGAAATCTGAGCATCAAAAAGAAGAGTTGTCTTTTTATGGATAAATTCCCAAAGTTGCAAATATCTAAAAAAGAAATGTTTTGGAATATCAAACTTATCTAACACCACCTTAGGATCCCTAAGAAACAAAAGTGACTGCAAGGAGTACAAGGACAGATCAGCTTCAACAACAAGCCATATGAAGGAAGGCTCTCCCCTAATCCATTCACGGATAAATCTGAGGTGGGAAGCTAAATGGAACATCTTGATATTTGACATCCCGAGCCCTCCTTTAGAACCAGGCAACTGTAGCTTACCCAACTTTAAACGCGGCTTGTTCTTATTCCAAGCTACAAAGTAAGCAATCCATAAATTTCTTTAAGGGCCTTAGCAGACAAGAGGATAGGTAGCATTTGCAGAGGACAAAGTAACCTAGGCAACACACCAATTTTAATCAAGGCAAATCTACTCAACTGGAAATCAGTAAAAATAATCAATAATTTAAGCCCCACTTAACTGAGGCTAATAATGGAGGAAAGTTTGCCTTGTCTAGCAGGGGTAATACGAATGCCCAGATAAGTAAACCCCAATGGAGACCATCTCGAGGAAAAACGAGAAGAAGATTAACGTGGGGCGGCACGGTGGCACAGTGATTAGCACTGCTGCCTCACAGCGCCAGGGACCTTGGTTTGATTCCCGCTTGGGTCACTGTCTGTGTGGAGTTTGCACATTCTCCTCGTGTCTACATGGCTTTCCTCCAGGTGCTCTGGTTTCCTCCCATAGTCCAAAGATGTGCAGGTTAGGTTGATTGGCCATGCTAAATTGCCCCTTAGTGTCAGGGGGTTAGTAGGGTAAATAAGTAGAGTTATGGGGATAGGGCCGAGGTGGGATTGTGGTTGGTGCAGACTCGATGAGCTGAATGGCCTCGTTCTGCACTGTAGGGATTCTATAAAAAAAAGAGGGAGTCTACCCCTTAATTTGTTCGGAGCCATAGATTCCAATTTTGTGAAGTTAATCTTATAACCCAAAAAAGACTAAATCTAGCTATCACATCAATAATAGCAGGAACAGAGACATTAAGCTTGGAAACAAACAGCAACTCATCCACATAAAGCAAAATGTTATGTTGCCTATCTCTACTAGACAACCTATAAACCTGGAGGTCCAGTCTAATGGTCTCTCCCAAAGATTCAATAGCTGGAGCAAACAAAAGAAGGGGGGAAATCTCTGTCTATTGCCCCTCTGAAGGCTGAAATTCTCAGCCGTGTAATTATTTGTATGGACCACTGCCATTGGGTTCTAGAGTTCTTGAATTCACTTCATAAAGCCCCTCCTAATCCAAACTAATGCAACGCATAGAACAACTAACTCCATTCTCTCCTATTGAAGGCTTTTTTAGCATCCAGGGAGATCATTAAGCAATCCAAAGCATGCTTTTGGGAGATTTGGATAATATTCAGCAGTCCTCCTAACATTAATGCATGAGTTCTGGCTGATCACCCTGGAAAATCACAGGAAGGATTTTCTCCAGGTTCATCGCCAAAACCTTAGACAACACTTCTAAATCAACATTCAATAAAGCAATGGGTGTGTAAGAGGTACAGTGCTCAGGATTCTTGCCTGGTTTCAGGATTAAATATTCACTTCCCGAAGCAACTGCAGTAGCAGCCCTATGCCAACTGAAGACGAGAGGTCATAGTCTTAGGATAAGGAGAAGCAAATTTAAAACACAGTTGAGGAGAAACTACTTCTCTCAAAGGGTTGTGAATCTGTGCAATTCGTTATCCCAAAGTGCGGTGGATGCTAAACAGATTTTTAATTGGTAATGGGTTGAAGGGTTATGGGGAGAAGGCAGGAAAATGGGGGTGAGGAGCATATCAGCCATGATCGAATGGCGGAGCAGAATCGATGGGCCAAATGGCCTAATTCTGCTCCTATATATCTTATGAGTGATGATACATAATCACTCAAAACCATCAGACCTGGGAACCTTGCCGGATTGAAGCTCCTTTATTGCAGAGACCACCTTCTCCCCGGAGATCCGAACATTTAAAGCTGTTCTCTGTCTCAGAAGATCTGAGGGTCAGAGGAGATGCTCCATAGGTACCAGAACATCCTCAACTTGTTCTAATTTAGACACATTGGTGTAAAAGCTCTTAATAGCCTTGTTATAATCTTGGATTTATGTCTATGGCTACAGAAACTGTGCCAATTCCCCATACCTTCTATGGCTCTAACTATCAAATCCTTTGTTACGTACAGGCTGTCTGTAAACAGCTTTTTTTGATTGTTTCCCCCTTTATAAGCATATTTATAAGGGATATTTCCCCAGGGTTTTCATGTGATTCAATTTTATATTAACCCCATAATGACTCGAAATAGGATGAACAGATGACACCAAGATTGGTGGCATAGTGGACAGTGAAGAAGATTATCTCGGACTGCAACAGGATCTTGATCAATTGGGCTAGTGGGCTGATGAATGGCAGTTGATGTTTAATTTAGATAAATTTGAGGTGAAGCATTTTGGTCGATCGAGTCGGGGCAGAACCTACTCAGTTAATGGTAGGGCACTGGGGAGAGTTATAGAACAAAGAGAGTGCAGGTTCATAACTCCTTGTAAGTGGAGTTACAGGTGGACAGGGTGGTGAAGAAGGCATTCGGCATGCTTGGTTTCATTGATCAGAACATTGAACACAGGAGTTGGGACGTCTTGTTGAAGTTGTACTAGACATTGGTAAGACCACACTTGGAATACTGTGTACAGTTCTGGTCACCCTATTATTATAAAAAGGATATGATTAAACTAGAAAGAGTGCAGAAAAGATTTACTAGGATGCTACCAGGACTTGATGGATTGAGTTATAAGGAGAGACTGGAGAGACTGGGACTTATTTCCCTGGAGCATAGGAGGCTTAGGGGTGATCTTATAGAGGTCTATAAAATAATGAGGGGCACAGATAAGGTAGATAGTCAACATCTTTTCCCAAAGTTAGCGGAGTCTAAAACTAGAGGGCATAGATTTAAGGTGAGAGGGGAGAGATACAAAAGGTTCCAGAGAGGCAATGGTTTCACTGAGGATGGTGTCTGGAACGAGCTGCCAGAGGCAGTAGTAGTTGGTGAACTGAAAAAGTAATGCTAGATAGAGGAAACCCATGTAGACACGGGGAGAATGTGCAAACTCCACACAGACAGTGACCCAAACGGGAATCAAACCAAGGTCCCTGGCGCTGTGAGGCAGCAGTGCTAGCCACCATGCCGCCCCACGTTAATCTTCTTCTCGTTTTTCCTCGAGATAGTCTCCATTGGGGCTTACTTATCTGGGCATTCGTATTACCCCTGCTAGACAAGGCAAACTTTCCTCCATTATTAGCCTCAGTTAAGTGGTGTTGACTTCACATGATGAGATAGGCATACAGTGATTAATCGGTCTTGTTGGCAATGACATGGAATTTCCATTAGAAGCAGTGTAGATGGGACCAGGTGTCCAATCTGGACTAGAGCTCCTTGCCTGTGAGGCTGCTAGTCAGATGTTTTAAAAAATAGACTGAGAGTTTACAGTCCAGCAAGACAATTAATATTGCTTCCACAACCAGAGCCCCATGACTCCCAACTCTCTACCCTGTCTTTGACAAAAGACATTTCTCCCTTGTCTGGGTCCCCGAGAATGTTCAATGTCTCAAACCATTAAGAATTGAAAGGAAGGTTGTGGGGCTCTTTATCTTAACAGACAAGAACTGGTTATGAAATGCTGATGGCCTTTGTATAGCTGTCTTTAGTCTGTGCAGTCCACAGGGGGTCCTTAGTGGCTCTTCAACGATAATGATATGTGGAGTCACAGACAGTCCTAGATTAAACTATTTTAGTCTTGTCCAGTGTGAAATTTTTAGAGAGAACAATATTCTCTACATAGAACATAGAAAAACTACAGCACAAACAGGCCCTTGGGCCCACAAGTTGCCCCGGTCATGTCCCTACCCACCTAGGCTTATATATAGGCTTACCTATAATACCTATATTTTAAGAAAAATATATAGGATAAAGTTTTAGCTCCTCACACATATCACTATTTCTCTTTTTGTCTTCCTTGTATTCCCCTGAAAAGCTGAACCAACCATGTGCCATGGGCTTAGATCTAGCTACACTCTCCATAGAAAACAATCATCTTATCAGTATTCAGAACTGCATACTGGTTGGACAGTGGAATGCACTTTACGGATTCCTGCACTGTCGACCTATTCTTCTTGACTGCCTGCGGGTCATTCGATTCCTCTCTGTCTGAATACACTTAAGCACATGTCTATTAATGTGCTATCCACGAAACTCTCAACCTGACGAAGATGATTGATGAGAGTAGGACAGTAGATGTTGTCTACATGGAGTTCAGTAAGGCTTTTGACAAGGTCTCTCATGGCAGACTGGTGCAGAAGTTGAAGTCGCATGGAATCAGAGGTGAGCTGGAAAGGTGGATACAGAACTGGCTCGGTCAAAGAAGACAGAGGGTAGCAGTGGAAGGGAGGGCTGAATGGAGGGCTGTGACAAGTGGCGTTCCTCAGGGATCAGTGCTGGGACCTTTGCTGTTTGTAATATATATAAATGATTTGGAGGAAAATGTAACTGGATTGATTAGTAAGTTTGCGGACGACACAAAGGTTGGTGGATTTGCAGATAGCGATGAGGATCATCAGAGGATACAGCAGGATATAGATCAGCTGGAAACTTGGGCGGAGAGGTGGCAGATAGAATTTAATCTGGACAAATGTGAGTTAATGCATTTTGGAAGGTCTAATTCAGATAGGAAATATATGGTAAATGGCAGGACCCTTAAGACTACTGATAGGGAGAGGGATCTAGGTGTACAGGTACACAGGTCACTGAAAGTGGCAACGCGGGTGGAGAAGGTAGTCAAGAAGGCATACGGCATGCTTGCCTTCATCGGCCGGGGCATTGAGTTTAAAAATTGGCAAGTCATGTTGCAGCTTTATAGAAGCTTAGTTTTAGGCCACACTTGGAATGTAGTGTTCAATTCTGGTCGCCACACTACCAGAAGGATGTGGAGGCTTTGGAGAGGGTACAGAAAAGATTTACCAGGATGTTGCCTGGTATGGAGGGCATCAGCTATGAGGAGATGTTGGAGAAACTTGATTTGTTCTCACTGGAGCGACGGAGGTTGAGGGGTGACCTGATAGAGGTCTACAAGATTATGAGAGGCATGGACAGAGTGGATAGTCAGAAGCTTTTTCCCAGGGTGGAAGAGTCAATTACTAAGGGGCATAGGTTTAAGGTGTGAGGGGCAAGGTTTAAAGGAGATGTATGAGGCAGATTTTTTTACAGAGGGTGATGGTGTCTGGAACTCGTTGCTGGGGGAGGTAGTGGAAACAGATACGATAGTGACTTTTAAGGGGCGTCTTGACAAATACATGAATAGGATGGGAATAGAGAGATATGGCCCCTGGAAAGGTAGAGGGTTTTAGTTAAGTCAGGCAGCATGGTCGGTGCAGGCTTGGAGGGCCAAAGGGCCTGTTCCTGTGCTGTAATGTTCTTTGTTCTCTCGGATGTACTGCCATGCACCAGCTGCTGCTCGAGTTCTAATACCTGAAGCTCACGCTGCTGCAGATGACAATATTTCCTATACAAATGGTTATACAGGGCATGAAAAGTGATCTGGGGTTCCCACATAAAGCAGGATGTGCACTCTAGCGGTCAGGGCAACCCTGTCATTACTCTATCTAACCGTTAATAAATCTTGTTACTGCTAATAAACCATCACCAATACTCATAACTCTTATGAATATGGATAAACCTTACTAATGCTTGATGCACCTTATTAGTCATATTACACCTTAATTAAAAATCACAACGTTCATTTTAAAATGTAATTCAAAAGGCTAATGAAGTGTTGGTTTTTTATCTCTTTTGGGTTGGAATGCAAAAAGGAGGAAGCTTTAATTTTGATTTCAATAGTCTTCATCTGATACCATAAAGAGCATTCAGTTTTGAGTACAGTCTGTGTGGAAGAAGGGAGGGGCAGTTTGGAAGCTTGGAGGGGTAGCAGATTCACCAGAATGTTGCCTGGACTTGAAGTGTTATGTTATAGATAGATGACATTAATAAAATCAAAATTGCAGATACTGAAAATCTGAAATATAACAGAAAAATTCAGCAGGTCTGGCAGCATTTGTAGACATGATGTGGAGGTGCTGGCGTTGGACTGGGGTGGGCACAGTAAGAAGTCTCACAACACCAGGTTAAAGTCCAACAGGTTTATTTGGTAGCACAAGCTTTCGGAGCACTGCCCCTTCATCAGGTGAGTGGAGAGTTGGGTTTACAAACAGGGCATATATAGACACAGACTCAATTGTAAGATAATGGTTGGAATGTGAGTCTTAACAAGTAATCAAGTCTTTACAGATTCAGACAATGTGAGTGGAGAGAGTTAAGCACAGGTTAAACAGGTGTGAATTGTCTCAACCAGGACAGTTAGTAAGATTTTGCACGCCCAGGCAAATTGTGGGGGTTACAGGTAATGTGACATGAATCCAAGATCCCGGTTGGATCTTGTGTGCGGAACTTGGCTATCAGTTTCTGCTCGACAATTTTGCGTTGTCGTGTGTCTTGAAGACCGCCTTGGAGAACGCTTACCTGAAGATCGCAGGCTGAATGCCCTTGACTGCTGAAGTTTTCCCGGATAGGAAGGGTACACTCCTGCCTGTGGTTGTCGAGCGGTGTCCATTCATCCGTTGTCATAGCGTCTGCATGGTCTCGCCAATGTACCAAGCCTTGGGACATCCTTTTCTGCAGCATAACAGGTAGACAACGTGGCCAAGTTGCATGAGTATGTACGTGAGATGATGGCATCTATGTCGATGATCCGGCACGCCTTGCAGAGGTTGCTGTGGCAGCGTTGTGTGGTGTTGTGATTGCTGTTCTTCTGAAGGCTGGGTGGTTTGCTGCAGACAATGGTCTGCTTGAGGCTGCGTGGTTGTTTGAAGGCAAGTTGTGGAGGTGTGGGGATGGCCTTGGCGAGACGTTCGTTTTCATCGATGACATGTTGAAGGCTCCAGGCAAGATGTTGTAGCTTCTCCGCTTCGGGGAAGTACTGGACGACGAAGGGTAGTCTGGCTGTGTCCCATGTTTGTCTTCTGAGGAGGTCAGTGTGGTCTTTCGCTGTGGCGCGTCGAAACTGTCGACAGATGAGTCGAGCGCCATGTTCTTACGAGGGTATCTTTCAGCGTCTGTCGGTGTCTGTTACGTTCCTCCTCATCTGAGCAGATCCTGCGTATACGGAGGGCTTGTCCGTAGGGGGTCCAATCACCTGATGAAGGAGCAGCGCTGTGAAAGCTCGTAATACCAAATAAACCGGTTGGACTTTAACATGGTGTTGTGAGACTTCTTACTAATTCAGTATAGCATACATCTTATTATTTTATGAATCCAATGTAGTTGCTGTGTCTTCTCGCTTTTATATGGTGTTGGTGAGGTCTTTATGCCTCTGATTCCCAATGTGCAGATGTCATTGAAAGTAAGCTTGTCAGAGTTGTGAAAACCAGCCAGAAAATGACCTTGCTTTTTCTAAGCAGCCTGCTCTACTGAATATTACAAGCTATGTCGCCACATAGTGGGGACTGCAGGGGACCAATTGGTCAATAGTTAGTGTCTCTAGAGGCCCACTAAACACAATGCAAAGACAGTATAGTAGTTCCAGGCTTGAATTATCAAAAACATTCCTGAAATTGTCAGTTTTAACTTTATGTACCAACACATTTATGTATCGCCTTTAATATGGTAAATGTCCCAAGCTTACGGTCTTCTCGGAGTAAAATAACACTGAGCCAAATAGGGAGATGCTGTATTATGATAAGCTCGATTAATAAGCTTCTTAAGGGAGAAGTAGATGTTGAGGGAGGAAATTCCAGAGCATCTGTGAATTGTTTCCTGATTATTCTTTCTCTCTATTCCTGTCCTTTCTAGTCTGTCTCCTGTGTAAACACCTTCCTTGCATGAAAATATGCACATGACTACTCATGCTATTTCTCTTTTTCACTTATCTTTCTCTTTTGAGTGTATCTGCATCTGGCATGGGGTCACAGTATGTTCTTGAATAAGTGTATCTCTCTTGCTCTGTGTGTGTATTTACCTCTTTCTCTGCATGAGTAATTCTGTCTCTTTGCATTTGTTTCTCCCTCTTGCTGTGTCTCTGCATGGATGTATGTCTCTTTGCCCATATCGCTGTCACTTTCTTTTTGTGTACATGCCTGTTCATTTCCTTTCTGTCTCCTTTGCGTCTCTATTATTATCTGAATGCCTCTGTTTTTATGCTATTCACTTTGTAATGTCTCGCTCGAATATTTGTGAATGGGACTCTTTATTTTTCTTTTCTGCGCCTACCTCCCATCTCATGCTGTGCTTCTCCCAGTATCTCGAATAGGCACACATTCTGCCTTTATCTGTCTGCCTGTTGTTTACATACATCCTATGTCTCTGTTCTGCTTACTCTGTTCCTCTCTTCCACTTGTTCCACTCTTCCACTTGTGTTCTGCCTACAGCTCTCTTCTTTCTGTCACTTTTTTTCCCTCCATAGGTTTTGAATGTCAGTATCCTTGCTGGCCTTGTAGCATACCGCTGTTTACACTAAGTAACATGTTATCTCGGAAAAAACACCAGTTTTGTTTGGATAGCAACATTGAATTTTGGAAGATAGGATGGTGGTGATTCTTGGAAGTGTCAGTGTTCTCACAAATAAAATGTGTGCTTTGAAGATTACCAATTTAAGAATCTCCGGTATAAGAATTACTAGCAATGTTTATTTGGTGTTTGAATAATGCACAAAAACATCTTGAGGTGCTCATTGGTGTGATGGAAAAAATCAATATACTGAGACTCTGAGGGATGATAAAAGCTTGGGTAAACACATGGGCTGGAGAGAATTCAAGAGCATGGGACCACAGTGGCTGAAGGTACTGCTTTAAATGATGAGGAGAAGATGCACAAGAAGCCAAATTTAGGAGAGATGGTTATACTCCTGAAAGTCAGCAAATGAAGGATAGAACTAGGGCCAACCTTGACACATTTCTAAACATTTATAATGATAGAATTTACAAGTATGCAATTCCTAACCCCAACACATTGTTTCTATTTATAAGGGCACAAGTGAATACCAGTTAATACCTGCAATTTACGTACAATTAAATACAAATAATGTACAAAAGGACAACCCACTGTTGCAGTCTGCTTTTGCCTTGGGTAGCTGATTTTTGATACATTTTATTTTACGATTGTCTGCCTTTACATGTTTTATTTTAAAAAGAATTTTATTTTGTTTTGAAGTCGTACAACCCCTGCAAAACCTCCTGCCCCTCACTTTGAACCTATGTCCCCTGGTGACTGATCCTTCAATTAAGGGGAACAGTTGCTCCTTATCTACTCTGTCCCTTATAATCTTGTATACCTCGATCAGGTCGCCCCTCAATCTTCTCTGCTCCAACGAAAACGATCCAAGTCTACCCAACATCTCTTCATAAGTTAAATGTTGCCTTAGGAAGCCAGCAGGCAGCATCCTGGTGGATCTCCTCTGCACCCGCTCCAGTGCAATTACATCCTTCTGATAATGTGGTGACCAGAACTGCACAATTACTTTTCAGATTTGGGCTTTAATTTGCTGTTTATATTTATCCTGGATAATTATCCTGGCTGATTTTAATTTGCCTATCCCTGAGGGTATTTGCTGTTTGGATGCAGCGAATACAGGAATATCAGATTGAACATGAAATTATATTGAATATCAAATTGACAATTGGTGGAGCATAAGGGAGCCTACCCATTTTCTTTTTAATCCAGTTAAACAAATGAACAGAAAATTGGATGGGGTCAGTTAGGGACCGCCTTTTGGAGCTCGATTTGCTGAACTCGATCCATCCATACTGGCATTCAATAACAGTAAAATCTACTTCTTTGTTTTATTTGCATGTATGATTTTTACTTTATGGCTCATTTTATGGATACTTTGTTTCCAGTTATATATAATTTTATATAATTTACATCTTTATTGATCCCCTTTGCCTATGTCTTTGTTAACCGTGCAATTTTATCAGTGGTTGTAGAGTGATACTCTGATGTCTTCTCCAAAGATCATTGTGCTTTATATTTTGCATGTTGTTTTTCCTCGAGGTCCTACACTGATATTTGAGTGTAGATCACGCTGCAAAAATCATTCAAACTTTTTTCTTGGTGTCTTTATGGCTTCCTCTTAAACTGTCTTTATTATATTGCCAGGGGTTTGATATCTCAAAATGATTTGTTTCATGTTGTAGGAGAGTGATTGTGGAAATTACCTAGTTGATTAATCTAACTGGAGATTGATCAAGGAGGTCTAGTTCATTGCTAAGTTACCAAATTTATTTGCCTCCTTTCTACAAATGCATTAACGCTTTTGGTCTTGATTCGTTGTCATAAATTGCTGCAACCACTACTAGTTCTCAAACTATTACCTGTTCTCAGTTATGCAGGGGAAAAAGCTTTCATCTTAATCCAACTTTGGCAGGAACTTAGACCCAAAATGTTCCTCTTCCCCTGTGCCAAGTTTTATTGAATTAGAGTAGGCTTGGATGTACACAGATGTAAATCAGAGTAAACAATATATTTTTAAAAAATGAACATTAAAGTCTCAGGTCATTTAACCATAATTTCTGCACATTAGGTTCAAGAACATGCAGTGAGAGAAGCATTTAGGGGAGGCGATGACCTAGTGGTATTATCGCTAGACTATTAATCCAGAAACTCAGCTCATGGTCTGGAGACACGGGTTCGAATCCCGCCACAGCAGATGGTGGAATTTAAATTCAATTTTAAAAATCTGGAATTAAGAATCTACTGATGACCATTGAACCATTGTCAATTGTCGGAAAAACCTATCTGATTCACTAATGTCCTTTAGGGAAGGAAATCTGCCGTCCTTGCCTGGTCTGACCTACATGTGCCTCCAGAGCCACAGCAATGTGGTTGACTCTTGACTGCCCTCGGGCATCTAGGGATGGGCAAGAAATGCTGGCCAGCCAGCGACATCCATGAATACCACAAAAATTCAGTTGAAGAAACTGAAAAGAGAGCAGACTTCAACAGAAAAATGGCAGTTTCCAGCCCAAAAATATTCATTGTCATTTGGAGACAGATTTTGAGCCAGCAAAGTTTCAGCAAACTGATTCTGTATCCTGGGGAGTAGGGCCATTATTATTGTCACTCAGGTGGATAGAGCAATAGATATCCAAAAAGATTGAACAGATTTGGGCATATTGCACTTGGGCTTAACATTTTGTGATCTTTTAAGTCATGTTTTATTTTTTATCAATGATGCAAATGCATGAAATTCCAGGCGCATGAAATTCCAGGCACATGAAATTTGCACATGAAATGAAAAAGTACTCAGTATTGCAATTACAAGAGGTGTGCATAATGTTCCCTTTATTTTTCTGAAGTCTTGCCAAGTATGTATACCTCTTATTTTTGTACCCCTGGAATGAAATGCATCGATATTGCTTGTGAAAAGTTTGTTTCATTAACTTGTTTGGGAGAATCCTTCAAATCAACAGAATATCTTTATTTGCATGGCTACACTTTGTCATTTGCACATAATAACTACTGAGTTGCCTTCCTCTATTCATAACTATAGAATATTGGTGATCATTTTGACTTGTAGGTGCTATGGTAGATAAGGGTTATACAGCATTCGCAGAGCAAGTGATCAGGATCTTTCAATTCATTTGAGTGTTTCAGAGTACTGAGAATGAGGCCTAAAAAGCATCTCTTTGGATTTTGGCATTTAACAATGGTCTGAAAGCTATTTTATCCAAGTTTCTCTCACTGGTTGTGTCTGCTTGCCTCAGTTAAAGTATTCAAAAAGGAATGGAGCAAAATTCTATTTTTTTTAACAGTTGAGTTGCTTGGTAAACATCAAAATTTGAGCCTATTCCATGTGTGTTAATCATTTCTTGTGCAAAGAAAAGCTTTCTGACATCTGTTCTAAGTTTATCTTCAACTGGTTTGAACATGTGGTTCCTTGTGTCTTTATTGCAGTTGTTTTATCACAAGATTATCACCTCTCAAAGTCCTCCTTTCAGGGCAGAAAAGCCCAACTGTCTGCAGTCTTTCCCCATGATGAAGATCTCTAAGACCAAGTGAGCTTTGCGGCTCTCTCTGCACTTTTGATTGGCTCCCTGATGCCTTGGTGACTAGAACACAGTTACTAAGGTGTGGTCTGACTAGAGTAGGATACAGACTGATCATGATTTTGACTTGTAACTATACCATTTTGGCTGTTTGTAATTCAACTTTTTATTGACTTTATTGATTGCTTGCTCTGCTTTGGTTGATTATTAATGCTAACACACAAGGGATCTTCCTCTCCCCTGTGGGTCTTTGTTACAACTGTATTGGGTGTTGGTGAGGCCGCACCTGGAATACTGTGTTTTGGTCCCCTTACCTTAAACAGGATATAGGAACACCGGAGGCAGTCCAAAGGTGATTCACCAGGCTAATTCCTCAGATGAGTGGATTAACCTATCGAGACACTAAATAATTTGGTTCTGTATTCCTTGGAGTTTACAAGAGCGTGAGGTGACCTTATTTCACTATTGGGAGAGTCTCGAACAAGGGGACATAGTCACAAGATAAAGGCCATTTTAAACTGAGGTGCATGGAAATTTCTTCTTGCAGAAGGTGGTGAATCTCTGGAATTCTCTGCCCCATAGAGTGGTGGAGCTGGATCATTAGAAGTATTTAAGACCATAAGACCATAAGACATAGGAGCGGAAGTAAGGCCATTCGGCCCATCGAGTCCACTCCACCATTCAATCATGGTTGATTTCAACTCCATTTACCCGCTCTCTCCCCATAGCCCTTAATTCCTCGAGAAATCAAGAATTTATCAATTTCTGTCTTGAAGACGCTCAACGTCTCGGCCTCCACAGCCCTCTGTGGCAATGAATTCCACAGACCCACCACTCTCTGGCTGAAGAAATTTCTCCTCATCTCTGTTCTAAAGTGACTCCCTTTTATTCTAAGGCTGTGCCCCCGCGTCCTAGTCTCCCCTGTTAATGGAAACAACTTCCCTACGTCCATCCTATCTAAGCCGTTCATTATCTTGTAAGTTTCTATCAGATCTCCCCTCAACCTCCTAAACTCCAATGAATATAATCCCACGATCCTCAGACGTTCATCGTATGTCAGGCCTACCATTCCTGGGATCATCCGTGTGAATCTCCGCTGGACCCGCTCCAGTGCCAGTATGTCCTTCCTGAGGTGTGGGGCCCAAAATTGCTCACAGTACTCCAAATGGGGCCTAACCAGTGCTTTATAAAGCCTCAGAAGTACATCCCTGCTTTTGTATTCCAAGCCTCTTGAGATAAATGACAACATTACATTTGCTTTCTTAATTACGGACTCAACCTGCAAGTTTACCTTTAGAGAATCCTGGACTAGGACTCCCAAGTCCCTTTGCACTTTAGCATTATGAATTTTGTCACCGTTTAGAAAATAGTCCATGCCTCTATTCTTTTTTCCAAAGTGTACGACCTCGCACTTGCCCACGTTGAATTTCATCAGCCACTTCTTGGACCACTCTCCTAAACTGTCTAAATCTTTCTGCAGCCTCCCCACCTCCTCAATACTACCTGCCCCTCCACCTATCTTTGTATCATCGGCAAACTTGGCCAGAATGCTCCCAGTCCCGTCATCTAGATCGTTAATATATAAAGAGAACAGCTGTGGCCCCAACACTGAACCCTGGGGGACACCACTTGTCACCGGTTGCCATTCTGAGAAAGAACCTTTTATCCCAACTCTCTGCCTTCTGTCTGACAGCCAATCGTCAATCCATGTTAGTACCTTGCCTCGAATACCATGGGCCCTTATTTTACTCAGCAGTCTCCCGTGAGGCACCTTGTCAAAGGCCTTTTGGAAGTCAAGATAGATAACATCCATTGGCTCTCCTTGGTCTAACCTATTTGTTATCTCTTCAAAGAACTCTAACAGGTTTATTTAAAGTGGAGGTGGATAAATACTTGATAGATGAAGGCATGGAAGGCTGTGGGGAAATGGCACAGAAAATGAATTTGATTTGATTTATTATTGTCACATGTACTAGCATACAGTAAAGTATTGTTTCTTGCATGCTGTACAGACAAGGCATACCATTCATAGAGAAGGAGAGGAGAGAGTGCAGAATGTCGTGTTACATTCGCAGCTAAGGTGTAGAGAAAGATCAACTTAATGCGAGGTAGGTCCATTCAAAAGTTTGATGGCAACAGGGAAGATGTTGTTCTTGAGTCAGTTGGTGTGTGACCTCAGACTTTTGTATCTTTTTCCTGATGGAAGAAGGTGGAAGAGAGTATGTTCGGAGTGCGTGGGGTTCTTGATTACACTGGCTGCTTTTCCAAGGCAGCGGGAAGTATAGACAGAGTCAATGGATGGGAGGCTGGTTTTATGATGGACTGGAGTTCATTCACAACCCTTTGTAGTCTCTTGCGGTCTTGGGCAGAGCAGGAGCCATACCAAGCTGTGATACAACCAGAAAGACTGCTTTCTATGGTGCATCTGTAAAAGTTGGTGAGTTATAGTGGACATGCCAACTTTCCTTAGTCCTCTGAGAAAGTAGAGGCGTTGGTGGGCTTTCTTAACTATAGTGTTGGCATGGGGGGACCAGGACAAGTTGTTGGCGATCTGGACATCTAAAAACCTGAAGCTATCAACCATTTCCACTTCATCCCCGTTGATGAAGGCTGGAATTGATTTGTGCCATGAGTAACCTTTCGAAGCACTTCATAATGATGGATGTGAGAGCCACCGGCCGATAGTGATTAAGGCACACTGCCTGGCTTTTCTTTGGTACCTGGATGATGGTGGTTGTCTTGAAGCAGATAGGGACCTCATATTGTTGTAAAGAGAGGTTGAAGATGTCTGCGAATACCCCTGGCAACTGATCCGCACAGGATCCTAGTGCTCATCCGGGTACCCCATCCGAGCCAGTTGCTTTCCATGGGTTTACACTCGAGAAGGCTGCTCTGACATCTGCAATGGTGACCTCAGATACAGGTTCATCCGAGGCTTCTGGGGTGGAGGACATGCTCTCACTAACCTCTTGCTTGTAGAATGCGTTGAGCTCCTCGGGGAGGGGTGTTTGGTGCCGGCGATTTTACATGCCTTCATCTTGTAGACTGTAATGTCTGAGTTAAGGCTGGCATAGATCAGCCATGATCATATTGAATGGCGGGGCAGACTTGAACGGCCTGGTGGCCAATCCCTGCTTCTATTTCATGTGTTTTTGACACTATTGGAAGACATGATGTGGAGACCCCAGCGTTGGACTGGGGTAAATACAGTAAGAGTTTTAACAACACCAGGTTAAAGTCCAACAGGTTTATTTGGTAGCAAATACCATTAGCTTTCGGAGCGCTGCTCCTTCGTCAGATGGAGTGGATATCTACTCTCAAACAGGGCACAGAGACTCAAAATCAGGTTACAGAATACTGATTAGAATGCGAATCTCTACAGCCAACTAGGTCTTAAAGATACAGACAATGTGAGTGCAGGGAGCATTAAACACAGGTTAAAGAGATGTGTACTGTCTCCAGACAGGACAGCCAGTGAGATTCTGCAAGTCCAGGAGGCAAGCTGTAGGGGTTACTGATAATGTGACATGAACCCAAGATCCCGGTGGAGGCCGTCCTCATGTGTGCGGAACTTGGCTGTCAGTTTCTGCTCAGCGACTCTGCGCTGTCGTGTGTCGTGAAGGCCGCCTTGGAGAACGCTTACCCGAAGATCAGAGGCTGAATGCCCGTGACCACTGAAGTGCTCCCCCACAGGAAGAGAACAGTCTTGCCTGGTGATTGTCGAGCGGTGTTCATTCATCCGTTGTCGTAGCATCCGCATGGTTTCCCCAATGTACCAAGCCTCGGGGCATCCTTTCCTGCAGCGTATCAGGTAGACAACATTGGCTGAGTTGCAAGAGTAGGTACCGTGTACCTGGTAGATGGTGAACATCACTGAAACAACTATATGATGACATCAACAAGTTCCATCCCACCATCAGACTCACCATGGACTACTCTCCGGAATCGGTTGCATTCTTGGACACACGCATCTCCATTAAGGACGGTCATCTCAGCACCTCACTGTACCACAAGCCCACGGATAACCTCACGATGCTCCACTTCTCCAGCTTCCACCCTAAACACGTTAAAGAAGCCATCCCTTACGGATAAGCCCTCCGTATACACAGGATCTGCTCGGATGAGGAGGATCGCAACAGACACCTCCAGACACTGAAAGATGCCCTCATAAGAACAGGATATGGCGCTCGACTCATCGATCGACAGTTCCGACGTGCCACAGCGAAAAATCACACCGACCTCCTCAGAAGACAAACACGGGACACGGTGGACAGAGTACCCTTCGTCGTCCAGTTCTTCCCCGGAGCGGAGAAGCTACGGCATCTCCTCCGGAGCCTTCAACATGCCATTGATGAAGACTAACATCTCGCCAAGGCCGTTCCCACACCCCCACTTCTTGCCTTCAAACAACTGCGCAACCTCAAACAGACCATTGTCCGCAGCAAACTACCCAGCCTTCAGGAGAACAGTGACCACGACACCACACAACCCTGCCGCAGCGACCACTGCAAGACGTGCCGGATCATCGACACGGATGCCATCATCTCATGTGAGAACATCATCCACCAGGTACACGGTACCTACTCTTGCAACTCGGCCAACGTTGTCTACCTGATACGCTGCAGGAAAGGATGTCCCGAGACATGGTACGTTGGGGAAACCATGCAGACGCTATGACAACGGATGAATGAACACCGCTCGACAATCACCAGGCAAGACTGTTCTCTTCCTGTTGGGGAGCACTTCAGCGGTCACGGGCATTCAGCCTCTGATCTTCGGGTAAGGGTTCTCCAAGGCGGCCTTCACGACAGCGCAGAGTCGCTGAGGAGAAACTGATAGCCAAGTTCGGCACACATGAGGACGGCCTCAACCGGGATCTTGGGTTCATGTCACACTATCAGTAACCCCCACAGCTTGTCTCCTGGACTTGCAGAATCTCACTAGCTGTCCTGTCTGGAGACAATCCACATTTCTTTAACCTGTGCTTAATGCTCCCTCCACTCACATTGTCTGTATCTTTAAGACCTGGTTGGCTGTAGAGATTCGCATTCTAATCAGTATTCTGTAACTTGATTTTGTGTCTCGGTATGCCCTGTTTGAGAGCAGATATCCACTCCATCTGACGAAGGAGCAGCGCTCCGAAAGCTAATGGTATTTGCTACCAAATAAACTTGTTGGACTTTAACCTGGTGTTGTTAAAACTCTTACTATTGGAAGAGCCGGGGAGTTTTTCCTTTAACCAATGGCAGAAACAGATTATTTGGTATGTTTTCTCATTGCTGTTTCTGGGGCCATATACTGTGCACAAATTAGCTGCTGGGCTTGCCTATGTGATTCCATTTCACCAAGAAGCTGTCTGATTGTTTTAAAAATCAAACTGATTCCTTCAGGGAAGGAAACTAGTTGTCCTTGCATAGGTTGGTCTTTGGAGGTATGTTGACTCAGCAAATCCCCAAGTTAGCTTCAAAGAGATGAACAGTAAATCCCAGTTTTACCAGCAAAGCTTGCATCTTGAGAATTAATATTTTTAAAAATGTAATTCATTTGTGAAGTACCTTGAAGTTGTGAAAGGTGCTATGTATATGTGAAATGTCCCATCCAGCCTTTTGTTCACTTCCTTCCCATTAATGAGAGCCTTTTCTTGTTTATAAAGACTGCACTAACACATATATAGCTTGACTGCAAAATTATGTCACAAGGGAAGTGCTGAATCAAGTTAAACTTATTCTATTTCCTTATGGACTGCAGTGGGTCTAAAAGGCAGCCCACCATCACCTTTTAAAGGGCAATTAGAGATGGGCAAAAAATGCTGACCTAACCAACAACACCCACATCTCCCAAGAATGAATTGAAAAATTACTGAGCCTACCTTGCTCCCTTGACCTCATACTCTGTAAATTACTGACCATCCAGTATCCCTTCTTGAACCCCATGCTAATTGCAGTAAATTTTCAAAAGGAGATTATTTGGCTCATCCTGTCTGTTGGCTGGAAAATGTGGTGCATGTTCTTTTTTACATGGGATTACATTGAATATGGCATAGCTGGAATTGAGAAAGCATGACCTCTGGAAAAAATGGGGTGTGAACCTAGTGCTAATAGAAGATGAAACATCAGGCCAGGTCAGAGAGTGACTGGATGGGTGGACAACATCAAAAACTGAACAAGGAAGGAATGACCAATTAATGCAGGATTTGCAGTGAATAGAGAGATACCTGTGGCCCATTGTAGACTTTGGATTATTATGGATAGATATAAGGCACAGAAGTAGGCTCTTTGGCCAGGCCAGACTATGTTGGAGTTTGTAGTCCATATGAGCATCCTCCCATTTTGTCTCGTTTAAATCATGACTATCTATTTCCCTCAAATGGTTGCCCAAAGTATGAAGTAAAGGTTAAAATTCCAAAGGGGATACAGGAGCCAAGGGTTCCATGCTATACTCTTTTGAATAAATTGAAAATCAATAAATTAAATACAATTGAGAGAGGTCACAGCCTCTGGTGGAGCTCTGTAACTAAAACATAAGATCAAAAGGAAGCTTAATAAATTAAATCAAAATGTCACTCCCATGGGTGATGATGCACCCCAATCCCTGTGGTGCTCACTGGTCACAGAAGTCCTGGTTTTAGCTTTTACTCCAGATCAGCTGGTGGACACTGCGTGCTCCCTCTCTAAGGCTGCCTAGCTGCGAACCTAGCTGTGGTAGAGGGCGTCATCCTACCGACTGTCTAGTCGGTCGGATGACTCCTTGACTGTCTGCTGCCTGGACCTGTTAATGACCAACTTCGCCAGGCCCAGGAGCAAGCTTACGAGGATGTCCTCCTTCCTCCTCTTTCCCACTCCGTACCAGGAAATATGTGTACAAATGATTGAAGGTGGCAGTTTGTGAGACATAGCATCCTGGACTTAATAAATAAAGGCAAAAGAGTATGAAAGCAACGAAATTAGGGTGAATTATTCTAACATTTTGGTTCAGCTTCAAGTGGAGTCTTGTGTGGGGTTCTGGGCACTATACTTTTGGAAGGAAGCAAAGACTTTAGAGAGGATGCAGAAGAGGTTTGTGGGAACAGTTCCAGGGATAGGAAACTACAGCTATATAAATTGGCTGTTATCCTTTGAGAAGAGAAGGTTGTTGGGAGATTTGGTAGAGGTGTTAAAAATCATGAGGGATCTGGACAAAGTAGGAAGGAAACTGTTCCTACTAGCAGAAGGTTTGAGAACCAGAAGACATTGGTTTCTTAAATCTTGGCTCCCACTCTTTCATAATTTCTATTGATGCATTCTTCCTCAAAAATCCACAGTTGACCCCTTGTCCTTCCAAACTCATCACAGAATCCCCTTTTCTTATCGAGACCTTGCAAGTTATCTTGCCTTTGAAATCACGGTCCAGCTTTCCAATGGCTCCCTTTTGAAACTATCCAATCTTACAACATGAACCAGCTTTTAGTCATATCGTGTTTTTGGGCTTTGCATCCAATTATTTATAGTTATGGTGTGGAAAACACCATTTTTTACATACTAAAGTTACAATATAAATGTTCTTGAATTGGCATGAATTCTGAGGATATGGAGATGAGTTTGTGTTGGCAAACTACAGACTCTTTATAAACTCTCTGATCTCTTAAACGCCTGAATTTCACAGAGCAGCTGGTTAGTATAATGATGCCCAATGATAGCCAGCTCCATCATTTGTTTTTACTAAAGTTTTTTCATTTTTAAAAAGACTCTGCTCAAACCTGTTGACACATTCTCCTGCCCACTGCTGGCATTTCTGGAAATCTCCTGTTTATAGTAAATTCTCCTATACCTGCTCAGTTTTAAATTAATGTTTGTTTTATAGCTTGAGCCACAGTCTGATGGGTTATGAAATCAAGGAGACCTGTGATGTATTCTAATAGAGTGAAGTAGCAAGGATTCACTGTAACTTCATGTTCACTAAATGCTGGCTAGGTGAAGATAAATTCTGGTCGTTGGGAACGGATGGTCAACATTGCTGATCTGGAGTAAAAGCTAAAACCAGATGATGCTAGGTGAGAGCTGATGATGTAGTAGTTTACAATCTCTGATCTGTGACTCCAGTCTGTCTTGATACTAAGCATTGTTGAAAAGCAATATGGTTTCTGGTTACAAGCGAATTTGCTTTGGATGGTGACTTTGTTGTACTTTTTTGTCAGCTTTGATAAACCCACTATAGCACTGCTGATACTGAGTTCCTTTGTGCTGGCATTTATCTCCAAACCTACAAAACATTGAATCCTTTTGTGCTCTTTCTATGCTGTGAACCTGGTGAACACCAACCACTGAGCAGGAATCACAAATCTGAGTAAGAAAACTACTGAGTTATTAACGCATTTACTTCAGAAATATGGAGTGCAAGATTCCAAACATTTTTTTCTTAAAATGGCAAAAATACAATGTGAATCAGTTAACAATTGAACGGCTTATGGATGAAGGACTGAACTTTTTAACTACCTCAGCACTAAAGTCCCTTGAATAACGTGAAGAAATCCTTTCATACTGTGTTCCAGTAGATGCTGCAGTTGTTACTCAATTTTATCTCCTAACACCCTGTGTCACAAGTTCTATTACTTTCTGATGATTTGTGACCCAGAAGGCTCTATTTTCAGGTCTTTGCACAGATGTTGCCTGGTGTCCCGCAATTCAAGCTTAGTCAGTGCTCCAGGTTTTTGCTGAGTCTTCATGTGACTGAACAAACCAATTCTCAACCTACATATCTTTGACACATGGGACAGGAGGGCTTCCTTTTTTTTCTTTTCTGCTGCCGCATTTTCTCTTTTATTTACATGAAACTCAAAGCGTGATGCAACTTGACGGACAAGTTGTCACCATCTTGAACGATTGATCGCAAGTTCTTCCCAGTCATTAAGGTCAATGCTATTGCGTTTCAAGGAGAGCTTCAGAGTGTCTCTGAAGCATTTTCATTGCCCTTTCCTGGAATGTTGACCATTTGAGAGTTGAGAACACTCAACTCTGTACTCTGGGATTTTTGTTGACTTGTGGACGTTTTTGTTGTCAATTGCTGCTGTGTATGTAGAAGGCTGAGCTGGCACAGCTGATTCGGTGTCAGATCTTCTCATCAGTGGCAGCCTTTAGAGAGAGGTGCTTGCCAAGATATGGAAAGTATCTCTCCTTCAACCAGTGTGGGAGATGGAATATTTGGCTGACCACATGTAGATTGAGCAGGGGAGTTATTCCCAGTATCTATCCCTCAATCAACATCATAAAATAGATTATCTGGTCATTTATCACAGTGTTAAGCACATTCGTAAGCGGTCAGCCTGTGATCCTGATGCAATCGAAGAAGAAGCCGAGCATGAGTTTTGTTTTGGCAGCATTCAAGGGCAGGCTTAGTTTCTTGCATGCAGAATTACAGAGATTGAAAGTGTTTGCAAATCTGGTGTAAGTGGACAAAGTGCGGTCATTTTCTACCTGTAGATCTCATGTCTATAGTGGTCAGTTTAGTTTTGGCATGGAGGCATCCAAGGGTCAAATGTTTTCCATCTGGCAGTATTTAATACTGTTACCAGAGGGAAATTAATCTTTGTGGTGAATAACCACTGTCAGGTAGATTATAATAGTATTGTGGCTATCTCACAGCCTTGCTCGACTCCGATCTGGATTTTGAAGACTTTGGTGTCAGATCTCTCACTCAAGACAGTTACAGTCATGCTGTGGAAACTATTGAGGATTTTCTTTCAATTCTTTCATGGAATGTGTGTGTCACTGGCTAGGCCAGGGTATATTGCCCATCCCTTAATGCCCTTGAGAAGATGCTGGTGATTGCCGCCTTGAACTGCTACAGTCCAAGTAGTGCAGGTACGCCCACAGTGCCGTTAGAATATCTGGGAAAATCTTGACATGCATTCTCCAACTGCCTACTTTATATGGTTTAGGGAATCCTTCCAGAAACAGTGTGGCTTTTTTGCCTTCCAGAAGAGCCTCCAACAAGAATCTATCTGGCAACAAAGACCAAGAAGAATGTTGAGAACAACACCGAGAACACACTATGGCGTTCATCAACATGACCAAAGCATTTGACCCATTAATTCACGTGCTCCAAAGATTTGCATTTCCAAGAAACTTCATTACTGAGATCTATGGTACTGCCTGGATAGCTGGAGTGCTCGCTTTCAAACTTCTGTGCTGCACAACCTGTCATTCTTGTCTGTTGGCAGAAACAACAGCTCCCATTCCATTACTTAATATATGCTGTTCATTTTTTTTGTTCGCACATGATGACATGCCCTCTACCTGTATTCATCCAAGTCTCCTGTTCATGTCCAGCCCAGTAAGAAGTCTCTCAATATCAGGTTAAAGTCCAACAGGTTTATTTGGTCGCGCAAGCTTTTGGAGTGTCAATCCTTCTTCAGGAAAGCTTCTTACTGTGCTTACCCCAGTCCAACGCCGACATCTCCACATCATGTCCAGCTTGGGCAGAGCAAGTGGCATTTTCCACATATTTGAATTGTGGTTATCTACTGCAGAATGGATGCCTATGTATTATCAGTTTAATTACTTCCTTTTAGAATTCATTCTTTTGATTTTGGCATTTTTACCTATCCCTAGTTGTACTTCAGATAGGGGAGAAGATTAAGGGGACCTGCTGCAATCCTTGTGAAGTTACAATGTTGGGGGTTGTTGTAACCAAATCTCAGATGAATGCATACATTTGTAACAGGTAGATTGTAAGCCTTGCCTGGCAACCAAGTCCATCTGGATTTGGCCATCTCAGTCAATGGTTGTGTTACTGAGCCTCTCTTGGTAATAGACACTGAAATCCCTCATCCCTAAGTTTTGTGCCTTGCTCGCCTAGGTGCTCCCTCAAGCATACATGAGTATGATACCTCAGCTGAGGAGGGGGGTGTTGATGAGGGGTTCCTTTGCCCATGTTTGACTTAAAGCTTGGAGTTCGGACTCAAAGTTGAGGACATCCCAATTTACTTCCCCTCAACTGCACACCTCTGTCCTCCTAATGGCACAATCTATGCAGAGATGTTGCTGGAGGATTTCAGAATCTCATTATGCCCTGTCCAATGCTTATCTTGACCAACATCAGTAAAATAGATTGGTCACTACCTCTGGTGTTTTTGGGATATTTGTGTTGAAAATTGTTCACCGTCTTTCTCTGTTATACAACAGCAGCTACATTTCAAAAGTATTTAATTGGCTTTAAAATATTGTGAAAGACGCTATATAAATGCAAGTTATTTCTTGAAACTTTTATTTATCTGCCTAGACGGCCATGCCTCGTAAACCTTAATGGCTTTCTTCTTTTGAACTCAAAATGCACAAATTATGCATTGTGTCACTGACAGACCAACATTTCATTCCTGCCCATTTTTAGTCGCCCTGGGGCAATGATGGTGGATCATCATCCTGAACTGCTGCATAGCTGTTTCATACTGAATGGTGTACATTAGTGAATGCATTGGATTTTATAGTCTATGATCATTCTCATTTTCTCCAGTTTGTTTTCTTATTAATTTCTGCACTTTAAACAAAAACTGGATTTTTATTTTGGATTATTAGCCCAGGCTTCTGGATTACTTGTCTATTAACATTACTAACTACCACTACCATGGCTTTTTTGTTTAATTGCATAATAAAAAATGAACCTTTACTCTACTGTACATCTGCATTGTATAAAATAATAATTGAAATCTTCCGATACTTCAGTTCATTTATGGGACCTGGGCGTCGCTAGCTGGACCAGCATTTATTGTCTATTCCTAATTGCACTTGAGAAGGTGATGGTGTGCTGCCTTCTTGAAACTATGCAATCTGTGTTGTAGGAACACCCATGATGCTGTTAGGAAGGGAGTTTCAGGATTTTCACCCAGTAAATAATTTATTATTAGTAAATATAATTTCAAGTCAGGATGGTGTGAGACTTGCAGGGAACTTGCATCTGCTGCCCATGTCTTTCTAAGTGGTTGAACTTAAGAGTTTGGAAGGTGCTGCAGTGTATCTTGTAGATGGTACACTCTGCTGCCAATGTGCATTGGTGATTGAGGGAGTGAAAGGTGTGGTTGGGCTGCCAATCAAGCAGGATGGTTTGTTCTGGCTTGTATTGAGTTTCTGGAGCGCTTTTGGAGCTGCATTCATCCAGCCAAGTGGAGAGTATTCTATCTCGCACCTCATTTGTGCCTTTTAGATGGTGGATAGACTTTGGAGAATCAGGAGGTGAATTACTCACATCTGACCTTGTAGCCACAATATTCATATGGCTAGTCTAGTTTGGTTTCGTATCCTTATTTAGGAGGCTTGTGTTGAACTGTTTTAGAGAGTCAAGCAACAGCCAGATTCATAACTTTTAAGTTTCAAGTTTATTTATTAGTGTCACAAGTCGGCTTACATTAACACTGCAATAAAGTTACTGTGAAAATCCCCTAGTTGCCACACTCCGGCACCTGTTCAGATACACACAGAGAATTTGGCATGGCCAACGCACCTAACCAGCACGTCTTTTGGACTGTGGGAGGAAACCAGAGCATCCGGAGGAAACCCATGCGGACGTAGGGAGAATGTGCAGACTCTGCACAGTCACCCAAACCAGGAACCGAACCCGAGTCCCTGGCGCTGTGAGGTAGCAGTGCTAACCACTGTGCCACCGTGCTTACAGACAATGTCCCAGACATCACCATCACCATTCCAGCAGAGGTGGGGGTTCCAGTGGTATACAATTGGGAGGGAGTTGCCCTGGGAGTCCTCTGGACTGTAAGTTTCATGGCATACTTTTAACAAGCATAAGGGGAGTAAGTCTGCGGAGACATTAGTGGTGTACAGAAAGTGAGGATGGAGCTTAAGAAATCAATTAGGAGAGCAAAGAGGGGATATGAGAAAGCTCTGGCTGGTAAAAGTAGGGAAAATCCTAAGATATTCTATAAGTATATCAATGGGAAGAGGATAACCAGGGAAAGAGTAGGGCCCATAAGGGACCAAGGGGGAAATCTGTGGGTGAAGGCAGAGGATATTGGCAGGGTGTTAAATGAATATTTCACATCTGTCTTCACCCATGAGAATGAGGAGATAGTTATGAAACTCGGGGAGAGAGACTGCGAGGCTCTAGAGAAAATTATCATAGGGAGTGACAAGGTATTGGCCGGCTTAAAAGTGGACAAATCTCCATGTCCGGATGAATTGTGTCTCAGGTTGTTGTGGGAGGCAAGGGAGGAAATTGCAGGGGCTCTGACCCAAATTTTTAATTCTTTCCTGGCCACCGGGGAAGTGCCAGAGGACTGGAGTACAGCTAATGTGGTCCCACTATTTAAGAAAGGTTGTAGAGACAAGCCAGGGAACTACAGACCAGTGAGTCTCTCATCTGTGGTTCAGAAACTACTGGAAAAGATTCTGAAGGAGAGAATCTATCTCCATTTGGAGGGGCAAGGTTTGATCAGGGATAGTCAGCATGGTTTTGTCAGAGGGAGGTCATGCCGAACACATATGATTGAAGTTTTTGAGCATGTAACCAAGTGTGTGGATGAGGGTAGTGCGGTTGATGTAGTTTACATGGATTTCAGCAAAGCCTTTGACATGGGAGACGAATTAAGAAGGCTAATGCACATGGGATACAGGGTGATCTGACAAGGTGAATACATAATTGGCTTAGCGGTAGGAGACAGATGGTGGTAACAGATGGCTGCTTTAGTGACTGGAGACTAGTGACCAAAGGTGTACCATAGGAAACTGTGCTGGGCCCCCTATTGTTCGTCATTTACATAAATGACATTGGATCAATAAGTTTGCCGATGACTCAAAGATTGGCCGGGTGGTTAACAGTGGGGTCGAGTGTCTTGAGTTACAGGAAAATATAGACGAGATGGTCAAATGGGCAGATAAGTGGCAGATGGAATTTAACCCTGAAAAGTGTGAGGTGATGCACTTTGGAAGGAGTAATTTGACAAGGATGTATACTATGAAAGGTCTGACACTGGGAAGTTCCGAAGAACAAAGGGACCGTGGCATATTTGTCCATAGACCTTTTAAGGTGGAAAGGCAGGTAAATAGGGTGGTGAAAAAGGTATATGGCACACTCGCCTTTATCAATCGGGGTATAGATTACAAAAGCAGAGAGGTTATGATGGAGTTGTATAGAACTTTGGTGAGGCCACAGCTGGAGTACTGTGTGCAGTTCTGGTCGCCACATTATAAGGACATGGGGGTGCAGAAGAGATTCACCAGGATGCTGCCTGTGATGGAACATTTAAGTCATGAAGAGAGGTTGGGTAGGCTTGGGTTGTTTTCGTTGGAGCAGAGAAGATTGAGGGGCGACCTGATTGAGGAGTTCAAGATTATGAGGGACATGGACAGGGTGGATAGGGAGCAGCTGTTCCCCTTAGCTTTTTGGTTATGAAAGCTGAGAGTCGTGCCTTTGTCAGGAGATCGTAATTCTCTCAGGAAGACAAAACATAATCTGTGTTCAATCACTGTGTTCAGGCATAGCAACAGTCACTGTGCAATCAGTTCCCATGTTTGTTCCATAGCTGCACATCCTGTTCTTTGCTGTTCCCACAGTACTTAGCCTGATTTAGAGTTAGCTCTTTTAACCATCAGGCTTTGCTGGTGTCTTCACTTTGCTGGGGGTTTTATGAATACCCATCAGGCTACAGAAGGCTGAAACATTTGCAATCTTCAACCAGAATGATTCAAGCCGGCTTTCATCGGACATCCCCAGTATAGCAGATGCTAGCCTTCAGTCAATTCAATTCCCTCCAATTGATATCAATAAATGGCTCAAGGCACTGGATACAGCTTTGGGCCCTGACAATATTCTGATAGCCTAGAACTTGTGCTCCTAGCCAAGCTGTTCCAGTACAGCAACTGTACTAACGTGTCTGGTAATCTGGAAAATTGTACAAATATGACCTCATATAAAAAGCAGGACAAATCCAACCCAGCCAGTTACCACCCCATCGGTCTACTTTCAATCATTGGTAAAGTGACGAAGGGATCATCAACAGTGCTATCAAGCAGCGCTTGCTTTGCAATAACCTGCTCACTGATGCTCAGTTTGGGTTCCGCCGGGACACTCGACTCCTGACCTCATTAGTCCATGTTTGAACCAGTGTTATAAAGAGCTGAACCCGAGATAAGGTGAGGGTGACTGCCCTTCACATCAAGACAGCGTTTGACTGAGTGTGACACTGCAAAACCCAAGGGCAAAATAGCAATGCATTAGCCTAGATTAAAACAAAGTATATATACAGCGCTCCAATTGTGGTCCCACCATCAACCTGGACAACTGTATTCCTCTAAGTTTCTCTCAGAAATCTATCCCGTGGACAAATTTTTGATCATTTGGTCTGATGTCTCTTTGGATGCTCAAAATTGAATTCAGTTCTAAAATAGCTTGTAAGTCACCTTGGGACACATTATATTAAAGATGCAATATAAACGTCAATTGTTGTACTACCAGTTGGCTCTCATTATGATTACTGAACTGGAAAATCTTTGCTTCGATAAGGCTGAAGCATTTGCAACAATCTTCAGCCAGAAGTGCCCAATGAATGATCCATCTTGGCCTCCTCCAGAAGTCCCCAGCATCACAGACACCAGTCTTCAGCCAATTCAGTTCATTCACATGATATCAAAAAATGCTGAAGGCACAGGATACTGCAAAGGCTATGGTAATAGCCTTGAAGATGTGTGCTCCAGAACTTGTGACGCCCATAGCCAAGCTCTTCCAGTACAGCTGCAACACTAGCATCTACCTGGCAATGTGGAAAATTGCCCAAGTATGTCCTGTACACAAGAAACAAGACAAATCTGACCTGGCCAATTACTGCCCCATCAGTCAACTCTCAATCATCAGCGAAGTGGTGGAAGGGGTCATCAACAGTGGATGAGTGCAGCTCCAACAATGCTCAAGAAACTCAACACCGCTCAAGAAATTCAACACCATCCAGGACAAAGCAACCTACTTGATTGCTACCCCTTCCACAAGCATTCAATCCCTCCACCACCGATGAACAGTGGCATCCGTGTTTACCATCTACAAGATACACTGCAGGAACTCATCAAGGTTCCTTAGACAGCACCTTCCCAACCCACAACCGTTACCATCTAGAACAGTGGTTCCCAAACTTTTTTCACTGGGCTGCACTTTCAGAATAAAAATTTGCTCGCGCCACACCGATTTTTTATTGATGATAAATACATTCAAAAACAAAAAAAAACAACTCCTAGCAGTGCTTGATTCATAACATAGAACACAACTACTTTATAATATGATCATGGGACATCCAGAAAGTATAAAAAAATCACTTTGGAAAAATATCTAATCCATGTTTAAATGTTTCTTTGATTGTCCTTGAATCTTCCCCCCTCACTTGCCATCCTCTCTTGCCGCACCAGTGTGGCGCGCCGCACCCTTTGGGAACCACTGATCTAGAAGGACAACAGCAGCAGATACCTGAGAACACCACCACCTGGAGGTTCCCCTCCAAGCCACTCACCATCCTGACTTGGAAATATATTGTTGTTTCTGCACTGCCGCTGGGTCAAAATCCTGGAACTCCCTCCCTAACAGCACTGTGGGTGTACCTATACCTCGGGTATTGCAGTGGTTCAAGAAGGCAACCTACCATCATCTTCTGTAGGGCAACTAAAGATGGACAATAAATTCTGCCCTAGTCAGCAACTCCCACATAAATGAATAAAAAAAGTCAATGTCATGGAAGTGGTAGAGGTACTGAAGTTTGTTGTGATCTGCTTTTGTTAGATTCCTTAGGTTCTTAAATAGCATCTTTTCAGTTTAGCATGAAAGCTCTGTGCTGAACTTTAGTGAGGTTAGCAATTCATTGTAAGGTGTGTTTGATGTGGCTACGTGCCCTTCTATTGTATCTAAGTTAGTATCTTGGCTTGCTTGCTATTATGGAGTGACTCAAGTTGTGTACAGGGTAATGTCATTGGATGTTCTTACTATGGACTCCCAGAAGGCATTCATTAAAATTCCTCATTGGAGCTAAAGTTGATGAAAATGAAGGCAAATGCAGGCAAATTATTGACCTGATGCAGAAATTGGCTGAGCAGCACGAGACGGCGAATAGTAATACTGAGCAGACAGAATCATAGAATCCCTACAGTGCAGAAGAAGGCCATTTGGCCCATCGAGCCCACCAACAAGAATCCCATGCCCCTGTCCCCATAACCCTGCCTGAGGCCGCTGTACAGTCCATTCGATGGATTGAGAAGCCCTCTGGTTGTAGGACACTGTCCGGTGAAGCAGGAGTGAGCCATGTCTCCATGAAACAGAGTACACAGCAGTCCCTCAGTTCTCTTTGGAAAGTGAATCTGGCTCTAAGTTCATCTAGCTTGTTTTCCAGAGATTCAATCAGGCCAAGCTCAAGAGCGTACTACCAAGTTACCACCAACACGTCTCCTATTCCACCAGAGGCCCAAACATCCGAGACTGCTACACAAATATCAAATATACGGACTGCTCGATCGCCCGCCCACACTTTGGCAAATCAGACCACAAGGCTGTGCTCCTGCTCCCAGCTTAGAAGCAAAAACTGAAGCGAGAGAATCCATCAAAGAAAGTCATGCAATGTTGGTCTGTGGAATCAGATGATCTCCTACGAAGCTGCTTGGAGTCAGTGGATTGGTCAGTATTTAAAAGCTCTGCAACCAGCCTGAACGAGTACACCACTACAGTAACTGACTTCATTAGTAAGTGTGTAGAAGACTGTGTGCCAAAGAAGCAAATCCGTGTGTTTCCCAGCCAGAAACCATGGATGAACAGGGATATCCACTGCTTGCTGAAGTCTAGGTCTGAGGCATTCAAGTTAGGTGACCCTGACCTCTACAAGAAATCCAGATACAATCTAAGGAGATCCATCAAAGATGCCAGAAGACAGTACCGGACCAAGCTAGAGTCCCAGGCTAGCCACACCGACCCTTGCCGACAATGGCAAGGTCTGCAAGACATAACAGGCTACAAGATGAAGGCATGTAAAATCGCCAGCTCCAACGCACCCCTCCCTGATGAGCTCAATAGATTCTATGCCCGTTTTGAGCAAGAGGTCAGCGAGAGCATGTCCTCCTCCCTGGAAGCCCTGGATGAACCTATATCTGGGGTCACCATTGCAGATGTCAGAGCAGCTTTCTCGAAGGTCAACACACGGAAAGTGACTGGCCCGGATGGGGTACCCGGATGAGCACTCAGATTCTGCACGGATGAGCTGGCTGGGGTATTCGCAAACATCTTCAGCCTCTCTTTACAACAATCTTAGATCCCTTTCTGCTTCAGGAAGATGGCCATCATCCCGGTACCCAAGAAAAACCAAGCAGCGTGCCTTAATGACTATCGGCCGGTGGCTCTTACATCCATCATTATGAAGTGCTTTGAAAGGCTAGTCACAGCACGAATCAATTCCAGCCCTCCGGACTACCTGGATCCACTACAGTTGCCTACCGCCGCAACAAGTCCACAGCAGACGCCATCTCCCTGGCCCTGCACTCAACCCTGGAACACCTAGATAACAAAGACACCTTATGTCAGACTCCGATTTATTGACTACAACTCCTTGGCCGGGGCCTCGGCACCTCCTTTTGTGACTGGATCCTGGACTTCCTAACTCACAGACCATAATCAGTAAGGATAGGCAACAACACCTCCACGATCATCCTCAACACCGGTGTCCCACAAAGCTGTGTTCACAGCCCCCTACTATACTCCTTATACACCTATGACTGTGTGGCCAAATTCCTCTCCAATTCGATTTTCAAGGCTGCTGACAACACCACCGTAGTGGGTTGGATCTCAAACAATGACGAGACACAGTACAGGAAAGCGACAGAGAATCTGGTGAATTGGTGCGGCAACAATAATCTCCCTCAATGTCAACAAAACAAAGGAGATTGTCATTGACTTCAGGAAGCGTAAAGGAGAATATGCCCCTGTCTACATCAATGGGGACTAAGTAGAAAGGGTCGACAGCTTCAAGTTTTTAGGTGTCCAGATAACCCCTCCTTAGCAACACTATAGTTAAGAAAGCCCACCAACACCTCTACTTTCTCAGAAGACTAAGGAAATTTGGCATGTCAACCACGACTCTCACCAACATTTACAGATGCACCATAGAAAGCATTCTTTCTGGTTGTATCACAGTTTGGTATGGCTCCTTCTCTGCCCAAGACCGAAGGAACTACAAAAGGTCGTGAATGTAGCCCAATCCATCACGCAAACCAGCCTCCCATCTGTTGACTCTGTCTATACTTCACGCTGCCTCGGCAAAGCAGCCAGCATAATTAAGGACCCCACACACCCCGGGCATTCTCTCTTCCACCTTCTTCCTTTGGGAAAAAGATACAAAAGTCTGAGGTCACGTACCAACCGACTCAAGAACAGCTTCTTCCCTGCTGCTGTCAGACTTTTGAATGGACCTACCTCGTACGAAGTTGATCTTTCTCTACGCTCTAGCTATGATTGTAACACTACATTCTGCTCTCTCTCGTTTCCTTCTCTATGAACGGTACGCTTTGTCTGTATAGTGCGCAAGAAACAATACTTTTCACTGTATGCCAATATATGTGACAATAATAAACCAAATCAAATAACCCCACATATTTACCCTGCTAATCCTTCTGACACTGGGCTTAATTTAGCATAGCCAATCACCCTAACCCGCACATCTTTGGAGTGTGGGACAAAACTGGAGCACCTAGAGGAAACCCGATGCAGACACGGGGAGAATGTGCAAACTCCACACAGGCAGTGACACGAGGCCTGAATTGAACCACACCCACGGTGCTGTGAGGCAGCAGTGCTAACTACTGTGCCATCATGCTGCTCATATTTGCTGCCCATGATACTTTCTGCTCTACACAGGAGAGACCAAACCAGTTTTCATGACCACTCCATTTAGTGCACAAGTATGACTCCCAAGTCATTTTAATTCTGTACCTTGCATCACACTCTGACCATTCTGTCTTTGGCCCCTGCAGTGTTTGAATGAAGCTCAAGGCAAGCTAAAGGAACAGCTCTTTCGATTAGGCACTTTCAGCCTTCCAGACTCTGGATTGAGTTGAACAATTTCAGGCTGTACCACCTCTTTCCCCCATTTTGTTTTCTTTTCCTTTGCTGGTTTTAGTTTTGCTGTCCTGTTTTTCTGTGTCTCTCTTTCAGACAGCAGCTACTTTGACTCTACCATTCACACTTCTAGACAATCTTTTTTTTTACTTGTCATATTATCATTTTCTTTGATCTTGCACCACCAGTGTATTCAGGGGAATGTTTTGCATCAATATGTAGAAGGCCCAACCAGGGATGGAGCAGTGTTGGAGCTGGTCTGGGGAATGAAGCCGGACAAGTGTTCAATGTGGCAGTGGGGGAGCATTTCAGTGATAGCACCCACAACGTAGTATGGTTCAAGTTTGTTATGGGCAACGAGAAAGATGGCCTGTAAAAGATGGCTTTGGTTTGGAGGAAGGCAGACTTTATTAAAATGAGGCAGGATCTGGCCAAAGCTGAATGGGAATAGCTCCTCACGGAAAAGCCTACCGCAGAGCAGTGGGGGGAGGGGGGGCACTCAAAAAGGAAATGGGGAGAGTAAATAAGTTCAGGGGTCTCTAGGACAATTCAGAACTGGATAAGGAAGAACAGAAAGAAAGGCTTTTAGCAAGTCCAAAGGGAGCTCAAGCTGCAGCCTTAGAAGAATATAGGGAACTTAATAAAGCAGTAAAAAGAGCAAAAAGCGGGCATGAAAAAGGACTTGCAAACCAGATTATGGAGAATCCTAAGATATTTATAAATAAAGGGAAAGAGATTAAGCAGGAAAAGAGTAGGGCCCATTAGAGACCAAGGAGGCAATCTGTGTGTGAAGCTACAGGATATTGGAAGGTTGTTAAATGAATACTCCTCATCGGCCTTCACTCAGGCGAAGAGGGACGTAGATACAGAATTCAGGGAAAGGGACTGAGAGGACCTTGAGCAGTTTGACATAGGAAGTGAGGAGGTATTGGAGGCTCTGATGGGATTAAAAATGGACAAACCTACAGGTCTGGATGAATTGCATTCCAGGCTGCTTGGGAGGCGAGGCAGAAAATTGCAGGGGCTCTGATGCAAATTTTTAAGTCCCTTTCTGGCCACGGGTAAGTGCCAGACGAATGGAGGACAGCTAATATGGTTCCACTTTTCAAGAAGGGTGGTAGAGATAAACCAGGGAAATATAGATCGGTGAGTCTCACATCAGTGGGCGGAAAACTATTGGAGAAAATTCTGAAGGAGAGAATTAATCTCCACTTGGAAAAGCATGGGTTGATCAGGGATAGTCAGCATGGCTTTGTCAGAGGGAGGTCATGCTTAACAAATATGATGGAATTTTTTGAAAATGTTATCAAGTGTATGGGTGAGGGAAATGCAGTTGATGTACTTCATATGGATCTTAGCAAAACCTTTGACAAGGTCCCACATGGGAGACTGATTGAGAACGTTGAAGCACATGGAATTCAGGAAAACTTGGCATGATGGATCAGAAACTGTCTTATTTGTAGGATACAAAGGGTAGAAGGCTGTTTGGAGGCCGATATCCAGTGGTGTACCTCAAGGATCAGTGCTGGTCCCTTATTGTTACACACATAAATAATATAGATAAGCGGCATGGTGGGACAGTGGTTAGCACAGCTGCCTCACAGCTCCAGTGACCCGGGGTTCGATCCATGGCTTGGGTCATTGTCTGTGTGGAATTTGCACGTTCTCCCCATGTTTGTGTGGGTTTACTCCGGTTTCCTCCCACAGGCCAAAGATGTGCGGGTTAGGTTGATTGGCCAAGCTAAATTGTGTTTGTGTCTTTACATGCCCTGTTTGTGAACAGAACTCCCACTCACCTGATGAAGGAGCAGCGCTCTGAAAGCTTATGCTACCAAATAGACCTGTTGGACTTTAATCTGGTGTTCTGAAACTTCTTACCATGCTAAATTGCCCATGGTGTCCCAGGATATGTAGATTCGAGTGGTTAGCGGAGTAAATGTGTGGGGTTGTGGAGATAGGGCCTAGGGTGGGATTGTTGTCGGTGCAGACTCGATGGGCTGAATGGCCTCCTTCTGCACTGTTGAGTTTCTATGATTTCTATGAATGTGGGGGGAATGATAAGTAAATTTGCAGATGACACCAAGATTGGTTAGATGGTCAACAGTGAAGAAGAATGTCATAGGTTACAGGAAGATGTAGGTGTGTTAGTCAGATGGGCAGAGCAGTGGCAGATGGTATTGAACTCTGATAAATGCAAGGTAATGCATTTTTGAAGAAGTAACAAGACGAGGGAGTATTTAATGAATGATAGGAAGCTAGTAAGCTCAAGAGGAACTTGTGGATCTTGAGGTACTTATTCACAGATCCTTGAAGGCGGCAGAACAGGTGAACAGGGTAGTTGAGAAGTCATTTCGGACACTTTTATCAGTCGTGGTATAGAGTAAAAGAGCAAGGAGATAATGTTAGAGCTGTACAGAACTTGCTTAGGCCACAGCTGGAGTGCTGTTGCAGTTCTGGTCACCTCACTATAGGAAGGATGTGACTGCAGTAGAGGGGATACAGAGGAGGTTCACCAGGATGTTGCCTGGGATGCAGCTTTTGATCTATAAGGAGAGACTGGATAGGCTTAGATTGTTTTCTTTAGAGCAGAGAAGGCTGATTGAGGTGTATAAGATTGAGGGGTATGGACAGGGTGAATAGGAAGCAGCTGTTTCCCTCAGTTGAGGAGTCAATCATGAGGGGGCATGGTTTTAGTGTGAGGGGCAGGAGATTCAGAGAGAATTTGAGAAAAAACATTTTTACTCCGAGGACGGTGAGAGTCTGGGATGCACTGCCTGGGAAGGTAATGGAGGTCAGAAATCATAAAATCTTAAGTATTTAGATGAGCGTTTGAAATATCATAACATTCAAAGATATGGGGCAAATGCCAGAAAATGGGATTAGCGCAACTTTAGTGGTAGTTATTGTTGGTGCAGACTCGATGGACCGAAGGGCCTTTTCTGTGCGGTATAACTCTGACTCTGAGTGACTCTTGTTGTTTGATCTTTCCTATCTTCTACCCTTTGCTTTAGTTCTTCCATTCTGCCATTCTGTAAATGGCAGAACCCTTAGGAGCATTAATGTACAGAGGGATCTGGACATGCAGGTCCACAGTTCCCTAAAAGTGGTAAAATAGGTGGCCAAAGTGATTTAAGAAGGCATATGTCACCACACTACCAGAAGGACATGGAAGCTTTGGAGAGAGCACAAAGAAGGTTCACCAGGATGTTGCCTGCACCGGACATTGATTCTGAGGAGAGGTTGAATAAACTTTGATTGTTTTCACTGGAAAGATGGAGGCTGAGGGGAGACCTGATAGAGGTCTACAAAATTATCAGGGGCAATGATAGGGTGGATTGTCAGAAGCTTTTTCCCAGGGTGGAAGTGTCAATTATAAGGGGACACAGGTTCAAGGTGAGAGGGGGAAAGTTTAAGGGCGATGTGTGGAGGACGTTTTTCACGCAGAGAATGGTGGGTGCCTGGAACACGCAGGCACATCAGCAACATTAGTCTTGCTACAGGCATCTGGGTGGGTACATGAATAGGGAGAGAATAGAGAGATACGGACCAAGTAAGGGCAGAGGTTTTTTTAGTTAGGGCATCGTGATCGGCACAGGCTTGGAGGACCGAAGGGCCTGTTTCTGTGCTATACTTTTCTTTGTCCAACCCCATATTTTCCATTTCTTTATCTTCCCAGTTTAGATGAAAGATCAGTGATCTGTGGCATTAACTCTGTTTCTCTTTTCACAGATGCTGTCTGACCTAAAGTATTTCCAGCATTATTGTTTTTGGTCATTACTACTGTTTCCTGTCACTCAGCCAACTTTGTACCATGCTGTCACTTTCCCTTTTATTCCTTGGGTGTGAACTATCATGTGACACTTTTATTAAATGCCTTTTGGAAGTCCATTTCAACCACATCATCTGCATTACCCCCATCAACTCTGTTACCTCTTCCAACTGGGGCAGCACGGTAACACAGTTGTTAGCACTGCTGCCTCACAGTGCCACGGACCCAGAGTTCAATTCCTGGTTTGGGTCACTGTCTATGCAGAGTCTGCACGTTCTCCCCATGTCTGCGTGGGTTTCCTCCGGGTGTTCCGGTTTCCTCCCACAATCCAGAGATGTGCAGGTTAGGTGGATTGGCCATGCTAAATTGCCCATTAGTGTCAGAGGGACTAGCTAGGGTAAATGCATGGGGTTATGGGGATAGCCTCGGGTGGGATTGTGGTTGGTACAGACTCGATGGGCCGAATGGCCTCCTGTGCTATAGGGTTTTATGATTCTATAAATCAAGTTAGTTAAATATGATTTTCCTTTAATCCACATTTGTCTGATAACTTAATATTGCAATTTCTCAAAGCAATTACTGAGGTTAAACTGACTGGCCTGTAGTTGCTTTGCTCTGTCTCTGGTGTTGGGGAATGAAGTGGATCAGGTTTCAGTTTGGGAACATTTAATGAACAAGTGATCATAGTTTTATAAGGTTTAAGTTAGTCATGGAAAAGGACAAGGAGCAATATAAAGTAGAAATATTTTAGGAGGGGGAGAGCCATTTTCAGTGGGTTGAGAACAAATCTGTCCCAGTTAAATTGGAATCAAAAATTGGCAGGCAAAATGTAGTAGAACAATGGCCTGCCTTTAAAGAGGTGAGGTTTCAGGTGCAGTCAAGGTACGTTTGCACAAGCTGGAAGAGGAGTTGGGCAGCCAAAGCCTGTGCTCCCTGGATGATGAATATGTTAAAAAGAGTCAGATGAAAACACCGACATAGGGGGCCATATGATAGATATTGGGTTGATGACTCTTAATTAAAAAGAATAACGCCCTCTCCTCTCTCTCCAACATTATAATATTTTTTATCATTGCGTCTCCTGTTTCTTGTCCGTCTCCATCTTCTGCTCCTAATTCATATGTATGTTCGTATGTGTGTATCTTTTCTGAACACCTTGTATTCAGGAATATTCAGTACAGTACTCAATTCTGCCTTTAACAAAATCCAAGTCTCTGTTATCACCACAATGCCATATTACCTGTAGAAGTAATTCCATAGGTTTTTACATCTTATAGATAATATGTATGACAGTTTTTATGGTAACAGGCTAGACATTGAGTCGAGAGACGGGCACAAATCAAGTGAACCTCTCTGTCTGGATGGTGTTGAATTTCTTGAGTAGTGTAGCAGCTGTATCCATCCAGACGAGTGATGGGCATTGCATCATATTGCTGACCTGAACCTTGTTGTGGTGAAGAGGCTTTGAAGAGCTTGGCAAAAAAAAACCACTTGTCACAGAGTACTTGGTGTCTGTCCTGCTTTTGTATTGCACCATTAATGTGGCTGATCCTATTCAATCTGATCTGATCTGGTTCCTAGGATACTAATGGTAGTGGTCTGGTGCCATTGAGGTGGTTGAGCTTTTTCTTGTTTGACCTGGTACTTATGAATAGGTCCGTGGAACCAAGTGGTTCTTGGAGAACCTGATCTGAACATCAATAAGCAAATTACTACAAAGTAGGTGTCTCTTGATGGCGCCATTAATAGCTCCTCCTTCTGTACTTTTAAGAAGAGCATACCTTGTATTTATATTGCAACTTCCACAATCACAAAGAACAAAGCACAGGAACAGGTCCTTCGGGCCCTCCAAGCCTGCGCCGATCACGTTGTCCTATCTAGACCAACCGTTCATAAGTTGTCTCAAAGTACTTAAAATTGTATTTCAATACAATTTATTTAAATGTATTTAAAATTAATGATTGACCTAGCATCAGTTGTCATTTGTGAAACAGAATTCCTTTGCATGTAGAAGTATTTCCTAATTTCATTCCTGAAAGGTCTAGCTCTAAAGTTTAGACTATACTGCCCCGTCAAGCCAGCAGAAATAGTTTCTGCCTATCCTGTTTTCATTAATATCTTGGAACATTTGATTTGTGTTGTCACATGTATTGGGATACAGTGAAAAGTATTGTTTCTTGCTTACTATACAGACAAAACATACTGTTCATAGAGTACGTAGGGGAGAAGGAAAGGAAATATAGTGTTGCAGATAGGGTGAAGAGAAAGATCAGCTTAATATATGGTAGGTCCATTCAAAAGTCTGGCAGCATGGAAGAAGCTGTTCTTGAGTCGGTTGGTACCCGTTCTCAGACTTTTGTATCTTTTTTGACGCATTTACCTCTTAACCTTCTAAATTCCCGGGAGTACAACCCGAGTTTGCTTAATCTCTTATCGTGCTTAAACCTCTCAAAACTTAAACAAATGCAGAAATCTGAGCAGACAGAATTTTGTTGACCTCCTGGACTTCTAAGATCCTGTGATATTAGTTGGAAAGTCTGTGTTCTAACTTAGTCATTTAAAAACACAATTTTATCTTGCACTTTTGGCTATTTTTTTCCTTTGAGAAGGGATACAAGAGAAACCTATTTCAAAAGCTATAAAGTAGTTGTGTGATTGTGTGGATCTTTCCTGCTCTAATAATTTGCAGGCATTTGTTGCCCCGAATGAATAATCTGAAAGGAAAAGAAGATTCCTGTCTTTGGATGTGTAGTTTGGCTTTGAAATCTCTCCCTTTATGTTTTTTGATTGCTGATGTTCTATGCTTGGGCGTGTAATGCTTGCTTATTTACGTGGTTGGCTTAAGGAGGGGGTGGGGAAAATGTAGGTGTCAAATGACCAGTACTGCCGTCAAATTGAGCAGCTAAAAAAATTCAGTCCCTGGAAGGCTTCCACTTGGATTCTGCATAACTGTTGTCAAACATGGCTGACAATTATTTTTTGGTGGAATTAAATTTAAATGAATTTTTCATCTTGTGGTAAGAACCTGTCAGATTTGCTAGCGATGTCTGTGTTTGCCTAGCTAGTTTGTCACATAGTTTGCTTGTCTATGTTCTTGCTTTAGGCAGAGTGATCCGTTTTTTTTTTAATAGACTGCTCTAACCAGGTGGTGATTGCTTCATGTTTTTGCCATATAGAGTTTCTGGAGTTTGGGCCATGGAAATTATGTCAAGGTTTAAGTTGGTTCCAGAAATCTCTCGGAGGAGGGAACGACTTGCACCTTTTGAAAAGCTGCTATGAATGATACAATATAGCTTGCTGATTTTCTTCATTTTTCAGCTAGGTTTTATGGCATAATGTGCTTTTTTTTTAAAAGTCTCGAAGTCGAGTTAACAAATGTTAAATGGGCAAAACCCTAAATTTAATATCCAGCTCAGACTTTTGCTATAATCCTGCAAAATGAAGTGTGAGAGGTAGTTAGATTTCAGGAGAAATTCTCTCGTTGAGGAATGGTTGTGCAGCAGTAATGCTCTTTAATCTCTCTTGCCACATACACTCTGGTCGAAGGCTTTCTGTTGATATGTTCTCTGTTCACAATTTGTGATGACCAGCTTTGAGGCATTCAGTAGACAAGCTCAACCTATTTTTGCTTCTGTTTTTCCAAAACACACATTCCTATAGGAAAGCCTTTGTTAGGTTCTTGAGCAGATTTCTAGACACAAAAATGTACATACTTATTGCATGCAATAGAGCTGCAATTCAGGGTAAATTGCAAGCCTTAGGCCAAATATTTGCCCACAGGAGAGGATTGAAACCTTCGCTTCAAATTTCTCTCAATGTTCATTAGCCACATTAACTTCACCTTAGTAGCCTAAGAACAAGCCATGTTATGTTATGGAGAGATCTAGTGGCAATGTGTGTTTTTTCTGATTTTTATATCGAAGCAATTTAATAATCCATGGTTCTTTAGGCAGAATGAGAGTTCCTAATTTGTCTAAAATTACATTTAGAAATTGAAAAGTCTCTGTGCAATAAATAAATCTATTTTGTGCTGTTGCATTGAGCTACTGTTGATCGCTGTTTGAGGGTGTTTGGGAATGTTCTGGTAGGTATGTAGGTGGCTGTTAAGGCCGATCTGTGCCCAGAAGGTTCTGTTGCAAATAAGATGGGAGATACAGACGATTGCTTTTTGGACAGTGAGCTGCCGGCTCGGGATTTCCTCTCTGTTTTTCTGTTTTCCTCTCTTGTTTTTATCTCTGCCCTGATCGAGGTCATAGAGGTTACAGCATGGAAACAGGCCCTTCGGCCTAACTTGTCCATGCTGCCCTTTTTTTATTAAACCCCTAAACTAGTCCCAATTGCCCGCATTTGGCCCATATTCCTCTATACCCATCATACCCATGTAACTATCTAAATGCTTTTTAAAAGACAAAATTGTACCCGCCTCTACTACTACCTCTGGCAGCTTGTTCCAGACACACTCCACCCTTTGTGTGAAAAAATTGCCCCTCTGGACACTTTTGTATCTCTCCCCTCTCACCTTAAATCTATACCCTCTAGTTTTAGACTCCCCTACATTTGGGGAAAGATATTGACTATCTAGCTGATCTGTGCCCCTCATTATTTTATAGACTTCTATAAGAGCACCCCTCAGCCTCCTACACTCCAGAGAAAAAAGTCCCAGTCTATCCAGCCTCTCCTCATAACTCAATCCATCAAAAGGGCGGCACGGTAGCACAGTGGTCAGCACTGCTGCTTCACAGCTCCAGGGTCCTGGGTTCGATTCCCGGCTCGGGTCACTGTCTGTGTGGAGTTTGCACATTCTCCTCGTGTCTGCGTGGGTTTCCTCCGGGTGCTCCGGTTTCCTCCCACAGTCCAAAGATGTGCGGGTTAGGTTGATTGGCCAGGTTACAAATTGTCCCTGAGATGCGTAGTTAGAGGGATTAGCGGGTAAATATGTGGGGGTAGGGCCTGGGTGGGATTGTGGTCGGTGCAGACTCGATGGGCCGAATGGCCTCCTTCTGCACTGTAGGGTTTCTATGATTCTATGATTCTATGAAATCCCGGTAGCATCCTAGTAAATCTTTTCTGCACTCTTTCTAGTTTAATAATATTCTTTCTAATAATAGGGTGACCAGAATTGCACACAGTATTCCAAGTATGGCCGTACCAATGTCTTGTACAACTTCAACAAGACGTTCCAACTCCTGTATTCAATGTTCTGACGGATGAAACCAAGCATGCTGAATGCCTTCTTCACCACTCTGTCCACCTGTGATTAGTTTGTTCTGTAACTCTCCCCAACGCCCTACCATTAGCTGATTAAGTCCTGCCCTGGTTCAATCTACCAAAATGCATCACCTCACCTTTGTCTAAATTAAACTCCATCTGCCATTCATCAGCCCACTGGCTCAATTGATCAAGATCCTGTTGCATTTGGAGATAACTTTCTTCACTGTCCACTATGTTACCAATCTTGGTGTCATCTGTAAACTTACTAACCATGCCTCCTATATTCTCATCCAAATCATTAATATAAATGACAAATAACAGTGGACGTAGCACTGATCCCTGGGGCACACCGCTGGTCACAGGCCTCCAGTTTGAAAAACAACTCTCTACATCCACCCTCTGGCTTCTGTCAAGAAGCCAATTTTGTATCCATATAGATACCTCACCCTGGATCCCGTGAGATTTAACCATATGCAACAACCTACCATGCGGTACCTTGTCAAAGGCCTTGCTGAAGTCCATGTAGACAACATCAACTGCACTGTCCTCATCTACCTTCTTGGTTACCCCTTCAAAAAATTCAATCAAATTTGTGAGACATAATTTTCCACTCACAAAGCCATGCTGACTGTCCCTAATCAGTCCTTGCGTCTCTAAATGCCTGTAGATCCTGTCTCAAAATACCTTCCAACAACTTACCCACCACTTTTATCCCATAAGTACACTTGATGTGTACTTAATTTCAAATGGGGCCGCACCTTTTTAAAAAAAATTTTTTAAAAAATAAATATATCCTTTCTTGGGATGTGGGCATTGCTGGCTGAACCAGCATTTATTGCCCACTCCTAATTGCCCTTGAAATGGTTCAAGTAAGTGAACCACCTACTTGAACCATTGCAACCCACGTGGTATGCCCACAGCAAGAAAGAAAACTTTCTCAGAGTCGGATAGTGTACAAATTATACAAAATCCTTTGAGAAATGAGTCCTCCTGACACTGCTGCCTTTTTTCTCACTTAATGGGGATGGGGTATTAGATATGCTGACTGCACTTAAAATGTGTAAGGCGCCAGGACTGGATAAGCTCACTTCAAGGATACTGCGGGATGCAAGTGTGGAAATTGCATCGGCACTGGCCGTGATTTTCCAATCCTCTTTAAATACAGGTGTGATGCGAGAGGACTGGAGAATTGAACTGTTGTCCCAAAATAGTTGTAAAGATAAGCCCAGCTACAGGCCAGTCAGATTTACTTCAATGGTGGAGAAGCTTTTAGGAACAATGATTCGGGACAAAATCAACAGTCATAGATTTGTTAAGGGCAAATCATGTTTAACTAACCTGCTAGAGTTTTTTGAGATAACAAAGTAAATGAGGATAATGCCTTTGAAGTGATGTACATGGACTTCTAAAAGGCATTCAATAAAATTCTGCTCAATAGACTTGTGAACAAAGTGGAATAAAAGGGATACGAAATTGGCTGAGTGACAGGAAATAGAGAGTAATGTTCATGGATATTTTTCGGACTGGGGGAAAGTTTATAATGAAGTTCCCTGAGGGTTAGTGTTTGAACTCATAGAATCATAAAATCACTATAGTGCAGAAGGGGAAATTCGGCCCATCAAATCTGCACTTACTCTCTGACTAAGCATCTTGCCTCCTGCTCTAGCTGATGTATATTAACGATCTAGATTTTTGTCTGAAAGACACGATTTCAAAATTTAGATGACTCAAAACTTAGAAGTATCGTGAACTATGAGGAGGACAGTGTTAAACTTGAAAAGGACATAGTTTGGGTAATGGGCAGACAAGTGGCAAATTAAACTTAATGCCGAGAAGTGTGGAGTGATTTATTTTGGCAGAAAGGACATGGAGACAACATAAAACAAAGAGCACAATTCTAAAGGGGAATCCAGGACCAGAGGAACTTGTATATACACAAACATTGAGAGCATTTGATAAAGTGCATGGGATCCTGGGTTTTATGAATAGGGGCATATAGTATGAAAGCAACAAAGTTAGGATAAACCTGTATAAAACACTGGTTCAATCTCAACTGGAGTATTGCGTCCAGTTCTGAGCACCACACTTTAGGAAGGATGTGAAGGCATTTTGAGAATGCAGAAAAAATTCACAAGAATGGCTCCAGAAATGAGGAACTTCAGTTGGAGAAGTTTGGACTGTTCTCCTTCGAGACAAGAAGGTTGAGAGGAGACTTGATAGTGGTATTCAAAATCATGAGAGGTCTTGGCAGATAGAGAGAGACTGCTCCTACTGATGGAAGGATGGTGAACCAGAGAGCACAGATTTAAGATGATTGGCAAAAGAAGCAATAGCAACATGAGGGAAAAGCAGTTTTACGTAGTGAGTGCTTGACACCTGGAATGGGTTGCTGAGAGTGTAGATGTAGATTCAATCTTGGCATACAAAAAGGAGTTGAATCGTGATCAGAACATGAAAAATTTGCAGGACTATGGGATAAAAGCCAGGGGAATGAGACTCGGTGAGTTCTTGCAGAGGGCCAACGTAGACATATGACCTCCTTTTGTTCTTTCACTATTCTATGATTCTATTCTATGTTAATTCGGAACTACTGTAAAACAGAATCAAATCATTTGGGCCAAACAGCTTATTTCTGTGCTGCAAATCTTACATAAAATGATGCAATACCTTATACTACAGGTAAAGTTAGCCAGATATTTACTGTGCAGTGAGAGGCAGTGGCACCATTTTTATTTCGATGGCAAGGTCACCTGAATGTTGATACAAGGAGCCCTTGCATGGGTTTGCACAAAAATATGTCAACATTGAATAATTCAACTACAGTAGTAGCTACAGGCTATGCCAAGTATTATTAGATGGCAAATGTATCCATTCTGCTTCAATGTTGTCTCTCCCTATTGTGTCTTGCTATACCTAATGTACTGAAGCAACTAATGTTTTTCTCCCACTTTGATGCGAGTGTCACTGGCAAGGCAACATTTATTGTCATATCTAATTGCCCTTGAGAAGGTGGTAGTAAGCCGCCATCTTGATCTACTGCTATATGTATGGTGTAAGTACACCCACTGTGCTGTTAGGGTGAGGAGGTTCCAGAATTTTAACTGAGTGACAGTGAAGGAATGGTGATATGTCAGGATCATGGGTGACTGGCAAGAGAACTTGAAAGTGGCGGTGTTCCCATGTATCTCCTGCCTATGTTCTGGCTGGTAAAAGTTTGGAAGGTACTGTCGGAGGAGCTTTGTCAAGTTGTTGTGACCCCTCTTGTAGATTGCACAAACTGGCAGCAGTTGCACAAGTGTATGCAAATGTTTAAGGTGGTGGATGGGGTGCAAAATCAAGCAGGCTGCTTTGCCCTGGCTGGTGTCAAGCTTAAGTGCAGTTGGGGCTATATTTTTCCAGGCAAGGCATTCCCTGGACTTGCTACAGACCAAGTACTGCAAAATGGGATTAGAATAGATAGCTGCTTGATGGTAAGAGCAGACACAATGGATCTAAGGCCTCTTTCTGTGCTGTAAAACTATATTACTCTAGATGGTAGATAGGTCTTGGAGGGTCTGGTGAGTTACTCGCCGCAGAACTCCCAGCCTCTGACCTGTTATTTCCACAATATGTGGCTAGTCAAGTTCAGTCCCCCAGGATGTTTGATAGTGGGAGGATTCAGCAATGATAATGCCATTGAATGTCAGGGGTAGTTGGTCCTTTTCTTTGGCAATGGTACAGTGGGGGATGTGCTGAGCATGAGATTACAGATTGTGGTCGAATACAATGCTGCTGCTGATGGCCCAAAGTGCCTCATGGCCACCTGGTGGTATTACATTTTGAAGAGCAGTTTGTGTAAGGCTCGTAAAACTGCAGTTAATTACATGGAAATTAGTGGTGATTTTTAAAAAATTCTTGCAATGTTGGCAATATGTTGGACTGATTCTAGTTTCCCTGAGAATACGGGGATGGACCTTCTCCCTTAATTGCCGCTTTGGCAGTTTCATGATGGTTTTGGATAGAGATTTACAAGGTTTTAATTCCAAACCTGTGAAGTGATATCAGTATGTTTCCCAATCTGGACAATGTATATTTGGAACATTGCTCCCATGATCCTGATGATCTTGCCCTTCCCTTTTGATAGAGGTCTTGAAGGCACTGTAAAAATAAACTTGGTGACTTGCTGCGGTGAATTTGTTGTGTGCACTGCTGCCACACTGTACGAGTGGTAGAGGGAGTCGATATTGAGCTCTGCGTCTAGAATACAATTAACTGAAATGCACTTGCATGGTGTTCTGGCTGCTATGCCTCTCCATGTGAGTGAGTGGTACATAGAGTTGTACGCGGACTCATCTGCCTTTATGTTCCCAATTGGGGAAGTTCCATGATGGATCCTAATTTTAATAATGCCATAATCCCGGCCTTGGGCAGTCTGGAAAATAAATTTTAGGGGTGCAGATGATACAGGCTTTCCGTCTGCTGAGACAAAGCCCCTAGATTCCCACAGTGGCAGGAAGTCAGTTAAACTGTTGTAGACATACATGCTGTCCATGTGTATACTGCTGATGAGGAGAACATGTCGGGGTGGCTGACCACATAAGCTGCTAAACGAGCAGCTGGAGCCTATCATAGAATCCCTGTGGTGCAGAAGGAGGCTATTTGGCCCATCGAGTCTGCAACAACCAGAATCCCACCCAGGCCCTATTCCCGTAACCCCTGCTAATCCCCTGACACTAGAGGCAATTTAGCATGGCCAATCAACCTAACCTGCACATCTTTGGCCAGAACATCTGGAGGAAACCCATGCAGACACTGGGAGAATGTGCAAACTCCACACACAAGTGACCCGAGGCTGGAATTGAACCTGGGTCCCTGACACTGTGAGGCAGCACTGTTGACCACTGTGCTTGAGCATCCATTTTATCAGGGAGCTTTAGCACTAATTCTACCAGGGGCTTGCCTCTGTCTTTCTCCATATATACGCCACATCCTGTCTTTTGGTGCCCATCCTCCTCCAACAATAATCTCTCCCCCAGTGTTAACAAAACGAAGGAGATTGGCATCGACTTCAGGAAGCGTAAAGGAGAACATGCCCCTGTCTACATCAATGGGGATGAAGTAGAAAGGGTCAAGAGCTTCAAGTTTTTAGGTGTTCGGATCACCAACAACCTGTTCTAGTCCCCTCATGCCGACACTATAGTTAAGAAAGCCCACCAAAGCTTCTACTTTCTCAGAAGACTAAGGAAATTTGGCATATCAACTCCGACTCTCTCCAACCTTTACAGATGCACCATAGAAAGCATTCTTTCTGGTTGTATCGCAGCTTGGTATGGCTCCTCTGCCGAAGACCGCAAGGAACTACAAAAGGTCGTGAATGTAGCCCAATCCATCACGCAAACCAGCCTCCCATCCATTGACTTTGTCCACACTTCCCGCTGCCTCGGCAAAGCAGCCAGCATAATTAAGGACCCCATGCATCCTGGACATACTCTCTACTACCTTCTTCCGTCCTGGAAAGTCTGAGGTCACGTACCAACCGACTCAAGAACAGCTGCTTCCCTGCTACTGTCAGACTTTTGAATGGACTTACCTTGCATTAAGTTGATCTTTCTCTACACCCTGGCTATAACTGTAACATTACATTCTGCACTCTCTCATTTCCTTCTCTATGAAAGGTATGCTTTGTCTGTATAGTGCACAAGAAAGAATACTTTTCACTGTATACTAATACATGCAACAATAATAAATCAAATCCAATCGGAGAATCCGTCTACAAATATTTTAATGGGTCTCTGCACCTCGGGTTTCCTTGGATCCTCCCCCATTTTGTTTTGGCACAATGGTCCCTTAGGATCATTTGTTTCCACTACCATACACTCATGGGGTTCCCCTTCATAGCTTAAGTTGTTGGTCAGAAAGGTGGGCAACTTGGTACGTTTTACCATAATGTCGCAGCCTGCAGCTTTAAGGTCCAGTGTGCTGTGTGGTTTTGGCTGTCCAAAAATTGGAATGGGAGTGGGGTGGGGGTGGTGGTGGTTCTGTGAAGATGATTGAGAGATTCAAGCTAATGATCTAAGCGAAGTGGTTCACCACCCAGAACACAGGCTAACAAGTGCTTCTCACACACCGAAAAGCCCTATTCCACTGGAGAAAGGAGCTGGGGAGCATAGGTTACCGGTCCGAATCTTTTATGGCGTTCCTAGAGGAACTAGGCTGCGAGTGCGGCAACAGCTTCCAAGGCAAAGGGAAGCTCTGGGTCAGATACTTGCAATGTGGGAGCCTTCATTCGGGTGTGCTTCAGTTCTGTGGCAGCTTCTGTGTGCTGCTCAGTCCATTCCTATGGGGCCTTTTGTTTAAGGTCAGACAGAGGGGCGACTTTATTGGCAAAACCGTAATGTCCCACGAAGCCCAGAAAAGAATGCAGTGAGCTCATATCTCTGGGAAGTGGCAAAAGGGCTTTGGCCTTGATGTGCTTCTTTTCTATCTCGTGTTTCCCCTGGGCTATCATGATTCCCAAGTATGAGTTCTGGGACTTCATGATTCTTTGGGTTTACCTTTTAATCCTCGGGTGGCACTGTTCCTTCAGTAATTCTAAATGTTCAGTTTTTATGTCAGTCTGTAAGAGGAGGTGATTACATATTAAGCAGGCCAGTCGAGAAAATGCTTCCAGCCTTTAGCCAATCTCTGGCGAAAGATAGAGAGGGAGCTGTGGAAACTCTGGGGCAAGCAAGGCCATGTGTGCTGCTGGCCCTGGAATGTAAAAGCAGATTTATACTGGCTTTGCCTGTGAAGTGGTATAGATCAAAATCTGTTGTTAATATCCAGTACAAAAATATTTCACTTGTGGGGCTTGTGGCATCATAGTCTTGAGGCTGGTTGCCATTGTAGGTGTTGTAATTTTGATAGCTTTATTTAATTCTCTATAGTTAATAGTAAGTCGCCGGTTTCCTAACTGGCCAGGTTGGTGAATTTGTAGTGGATGCCACAGGGCGCAGGACTCCCTGTTGCACTAAGTTGTTGATGATCTTGACTATTTCTCCCTCTTCCTGCTTCGGAAAGGTATACTGTCTCTGTGGTTTTAGGTCTGGTTCATCAACCACTATCTCGCCGGTCATGCGACCTCAGTCATGTTTATAGCTGGCAAATGTTTTTGTGTGTTTAGCCAAAATTGCCTGTGCTGCCAGGTCATCTGTCATCTGTGGGTTTAATCCTCATGTACAAACGCTTTCTAAATACCTGCCTATGGCCAGTTTTGCTGAGGCCTTATCAGTTTGGGACATTTGTCAAATGCAGCAGTTTGTTGGGTCGAGTGACAAATTACACCACCGCATAAGGATGGAGCCCAGTCTGCCTCTTAGTAGTAAGAACCTCACTAGTACTGCTGGGTGGTGACAAATCACGTTTCCCAATTTAACATCTAACGGGTTGTGTCTGCCCCCTCCCATAGATGCCCTGAGAAACCACTTCAGATGATCTTCCTATAGATGTGCCATGTATTATCTAAATCGCGGGATATGTTAAGCATAGCTCTGGATCCCATAGGAACTCGACGGGGTAGCCTCCTCCCTTGCCTTCTACCAGGGATTGCTCCACACTGTCCCACTTGGCACCGCACACCCACTATGGCGAGGCCTGGCACTGTCACGCTCTGGGGTGTGTATCCAATTGAAGAAGCACTGTCATCTCTCTCACTAAATTGACCACAGCTTGCCTTGCCAGTCCCTCTAGAGGCAGTGGGCTGTTCTTGTAGTGGCATTTGCTGACTGGGTGCCCTACAATCTCTAACAAAGTGGCCTGTGCACCCACATTTATAACATTTTCCGTGGTGGCCGCTGGGTCCCTATCTCTCACTGCAGGAAGGGCATATATGGTAGTCTCCCCTATTTCTGTCACTCCCTTCATTCCACCACACAGGACCTAGGTGTTGGCCTATGGGGTTGGGGGTATGCAGAGTTCAGTGCCACTTTTCCCACATTCACCTGATTTATCTTGCCTCCCTTTCTCTGTTTGGGATGCTCTAACTCCAGGACCTCTTTATCCAAGGCCTGGGTCCTCATCCTAAGTACCCATGCCTCGGTGTGTGAGACAAAGGTTCGGGTCCAGTTGGTTCTATGTGGCGCTGCGGCTCTGTCCATGTTGCCAAAGACTCTTGTGAACTGTGTCCACACGCGCCTGGTAAATGCAGTTGGGTGCTCTCCTTCCCTCTGCTTTCATTTATTCTGTACTTCCACAGGGACCCCCTATTACAACCTACTGCGGTCAGGATTGCCTATTCCGTGTCTGCCAAAATGCCTCCCCTACATTCTGGGACTGGGTAAAGTGGAATGGTCAGCTGGACTAAGACATTGTAAACTTAATTTCACCTCTTTGATGTCGTGCAGCCCATGCAGGATCGTATGGTGATACGTGTGATCAAAGAACGCAAAGGGGTCTGGTGACGGTCCGAATTCGGGGATTTTCTTAGCAATCTCCCAAAGCTGGGTGACAGGGAAAGGTGGTGTGCATGATAGGGCTATTGTTCTGACCATTCTGGCAGCTGGTGGCCAGAGGGTTCATCGGGATAGGAGGCTATACTGGGACGGGAGCGGGTGATGGAGGTTCAATGGATAGGGGTTTAAACGGTTCAAGTTGTTACGAAAAGTGAGATAGGGTTCCCTTTTCACTATTCGATGTGGCATACCTGTGCGCCTTCTCCTCCATATGCTCCTGGTCTACGATGTGGGTGCTATCCTTGAGATTCCCACAGTGCTGAAGATGCACATCATGTCCTTCAGTACTGACAATGATTTAAGTCTGTCAATCTCGCTCTGCCACTTCGGGTGATCAGCAGAGCAGGCTTTATTTTCTTTACCTGCTTGGTGCAGGACTTTGATCGCCACTTGCAGATCGTTACACTGTTCTGCAAGCTTCACCGAGATTCTCTGGGCAGCATCACAATCTCTGATCACCCCCTGCTGGTAGGTCTTCTCAAACTGGGCCTGAAACTGCCCCATGTATAGTAGGTTTGCTTGACTGTGGTGCTCCTGCTCCAGGAGCTTTAAATCCATTCTTTCTAATTCTAACCTAGCACCCTCTAACTTCTCATTAAGTCTAAGGATCTCTGTCGCTCTCTCCCTCTCCCCCCCCCCCCTCAACAACTTCTCAATTTCTCATGTGGCACTAAGTTCTTCTCTCTCTATGCTTCTTTAAATTGAAGATCTCCACTTCTTTACCGCGGAGCTGTTCCATATAACTAGCTATGTCTGTAGCTTTAACTGCTTCAGAAGCGTACGTCCCTAAACAAGGATGTACTTCCTCCCAACAATTCTGGCCCTTGGATCCCAGACCCGTTGCCGGTTTATCACAAAATTTTACCCGCATAGGCCACTTCTTTCTTAAATATTTTGTTCAGGTTTCCTCCCAATTCATACTACTGGCCATAGCGTATATTGTATCTTCTCCTCTAGGGCTTGTGTCTAAAAATCTACGGTTTCTGTATCTCATAGTGTAAGCACCTGGTTCTGCCCAATTTCTGGTCAGTTACCGTCCCTTTTTGGTGGGGTCTGATTTACCAGAGTATCCTTTTGGGTAGTAATTACTGGCCCACCCACGGAATGCCAATGTTGTGAAGTGAAAGGAGGGTAAATGTACTTTAACTAACCTTCTTCAGTTTGCAGTAACCCTTTTTAACTCCGGCACGGTCCACAGTGAGATAGACAAAGGGGGCAAGAGTCAGGTGAAGATCCAACACAACTTTATTGAATACTTTATCAAGGAAAAACAATATCTATCAGACTCTACTATTGTACTGTAATTAAACTCTATCAAACTCTATCAATCTCTTCACAGGACTCTTTCAGCAAATAGTCTTAAATCTCTAAATAAAAAGTCCCAAATTTACTCTAGCTATCTGCTTCTGACATGCGCTTCCTAGGATTCGCTACACCCTATTCACAGGTCCCTAATACTGTATTTGAACTGTTTGCCTGAAAAGACCAGTAATACCCATTCAATAAGGTTGGGACAGGCTATTCCTCCGTCTTTGAGGGTTGGCTGATGTTTCGGGATCTGCAGTCATCGTTTGGGTTTCCCCACCTGTTGAGGGCTGGTTATGGTCTTTGGGTTGTCTCATCTGGGTGGCCTTCTGTGCCTGGTCAGTCTGATGATGCTCGCCGTGACATATGAGGAGCTGGAGATGCTGCTCGGTTGCCAGTCGAAGGTGCTGTCTGGAGACACCGTTTAAGAAGGTGCAGAAACAGAGAGAGCTGGGGTTCCAGGTTGCTCCTTTTATTCTGCCGCTTTGAGCCCTTCTCGAAGATTCTGTGGCCTGTGTCCAATACCACCATCGTGTGGAGGCAGGAAGATCCAATGAGGTGACAGACTTGGAGGATACAGAACATGGTTTTGAACCTTCAACTGTTAAGTGCTGTCCATGTCACACTATGCCTCCTACTGTGCTGGGTGCCACCAAGTTTGCTTAGCATTTTTCTAACAAAGCAAGTTCACTGGAGGTGTAAATAACGGTTTGTTCTCGAACAATGTGACCGTTAGCACCTGGCCAGGCAGTTCCAGGCCTGCCCTGGTTTCGACAGGAAGTTGATAGTCCAAAGCCTGGCTTAGTGAAAACTGTATGTTGCAGCTCTGCTGTTCGCAAATTGCAGAGTCCGGCTAGTTTTAAACTTGGCTTCCACATTTTGAGTTTTTATCCATGCTCTTAAAAAAAACTCAATATCTCTAACAATACTGGAGATCATGGGTCACCTGACCACAGAAAGCTGAGAAATTGTAAAAGGCCTCGAGTCTGTCGAGCCATTTTCCTCTTTATCCAGTGTTTAGTAAATCTGGGTAGATCAGTAATTTTAAAAAAATCATACCTTTAAAAAGGAGCCATTATACCTTGGTGTTGGTGTGTTGCTTGGTCTGATACCCAGATTTTTTTCTCATGGTAGTGTTTGTGTCTGACTACTTTTCAATGGCCCAGCCCTTACGTTTGTTTCTTTACCTCTAGTGACTACCCTGGAACATCTTTTTCTTCTGATCATTTCAACAACTGAGGAAAATGGTGAGTCTGTCAGAAGAGTTGTGAGCCTTATCACATCTGTCCCTGCACCTTATGTTGCTGGGAAGTATGGGGTCAGGTCACGAGGTCTGTAGCATTACAACACACCCATCCAGAAAGTTTGTCTGTGAAAGGGTAGCATGTGTGCAACTCGCCTTTAACAAGAAACTTTTAAAATTGTGTTTTAGTGATCATTTAGGTATTGTGCTCCAGTCCGATGATTAGCTTTCTTGCTTGCTGCTACCATACTCCAGTTGGGGATTTACCCAACCAGCCTGCAGTATGTGCTAAATGCTTTGGTTTCTAATGACTATCTTGTTGTGCAAACCCACTATTTTCATAACACTCAATAATGGATTTAGGGTATTAGTGAACCAAATGTGACCCATCCTTAATCAGTCTCCATCTCTTGTGTTCTGCATTTCAGACTGATTCCTTAGACATGAAGGCGCCTAATATGGCAAACACGCCAGGCTCTGGGGCACAGGAGATTATCGTATCCAATGGACACACTGAAAGTGAGCCAAATCCATTTGCTGAGTACATGTGGATGGAGCATGAAGAAGAATACAACAGACAGGTAAGAGTGCACATTCAAGTGAATGACAGCATTATTTGATCAGTTATGGGAGTGGTATCTCTTATGTGGTTTTGATCCCTTTTATTCTATTGTGGAAACCATTCCACAACTATTTGGAAGCAAAAACAAGAAGGCAGATTACTATCTGAATGGCTGTAGATTGGGAGAGGAGAGTGTGCAGTGGAACCTGGGTGTCCTTACGTACCAGTCACTGAAGGTAAGCATGCAGGTGCAGCAGGCGGTAAAGAAGGCAAATGGTATGTTGACCTTCATTGCAAGAGGTTTCGAGTACAGGAGCAGGGATGTGTTGTTGCAATTATACAGGTCCTTGGTGAGGCCACACCCAGACATTGTGTGCAGTTTTGGTCTCCTTTTCAGAGGAAGGATGTTCTTGCTCTTGAGGGAGTGTAGCGAAGGTTTACCAGGCTGATTGCGGGGATGGGACTAATGTATGAGGAGAGGTTGATGAGGTTAGGATTGTTTTCACTGGAGTTTAGACGAATGAGGGAGGGATCTCATAGAGACTTATAAAATTCTAACAGGACTACACGGGGTGGATGCAGGCAGGAAGTTCCTGGTGGTGGGGGGAGTCCAGAACCAGGGGTCACAGTCTAAGATTGTAGACCATTTAGGACGGAGATGAGGAGATGTTTCTTCACCCAAAGTGTGGTGAGCCTGTGGAATTCATTACCACAGGAAGTAGTTGATGCCAAAACATTGAATGTATTCAAGAGGTGGCTGGCTATAGCACTTGGGGCAAATGGGATCAAAGGTTATGGGGAGAAAACAAGATTAGACTATTGAATTGAACGATCAACCATGATCGTGATGAATGGCCTTCCCCTGCTCCGATCATCTATGTTTCTCCTTGGCAATCCCTTCCCCCACCTTATCTTTTGAGAAAGTGGAAAACTAAGGCCCATAAGTTTAATTCGCAGTTGAATGGAATTGGGGAACAAAAGGTAATTGAGAAGTAATGATTATGTGACGGCAAGTCTCGGTTTTCAAAAGTTGTAGCTTGTCAGAAGAGAGGAAGAATTTGAGAAAGTAAGTTTGTACTGAAGGCTGATCAAGTGAAAAACCTAATACTGAACTTCTACACATGATGACTAATTATTGGAAAATCCCCTATAATGACCAAAGAATATAGGGGAATTGCAAAGGCACTCCCAATTCTAAATGTGATTCTTTCCCCGTGAACTATACAGCTATTAGTTACTGTTTAGATTCCTGTCAACAAAGAAAACTTTCGCAATCAACAACTTGGGAACAGGTGGTATCGTGGTAATATCACTGAATTAGTAATGTAGTTCAAATCCCACCATGGCAACTGGTGGAATTCAAATTCAATTAATAAAATCTGGAATATAAAGCTATCATCACTTGTTATAAAAACCCTACTGGTTCATTCATGTCCTTTAGGGAAGAAAATCAGCTGTCAGGACTCCAAACCAATGCTTTTGACTTTTAACTGTCCTCTGAAATGTCCTAACATTCAACTTGACCACAATGTATAAGGGCTATTAGGGATGGCAACAAAGAATAAAGAAAGCATGCTTAATGTAGTTGGAAAATGCTTTGCAGAGAGTATGGCGTTGGTAGAAGCAAGTTGGGTATAAAAATAGTCTTGAGGAAGCTTTTGGTAGTGAGGGGGAAGGTAGCAAGATTCAAACCAGCCAAGACAGAGGGGAAAGCACAGACCCGAGAGTCTCTAAGTTTGAAATATTGTGTATTCAACAGGCAGAGAAAACTTGTTGGGGTGACTGTATGAAATCATACAGCATAGGAGAGGCTATTTGGTGTATTATACTTGTGCCAATTCTTTGAAAGAAATTTACAGCATGTTTCACTCCTCTGTTCTTCCCCAGAGTCTGCAGACTTTTACTTTTCAAGTATTTATCCAGTTCCCTTTTGAAAGTTAGTAAAATCTGCTTCCAACAACTTTCAGAATTTTACAAAATTTTAAAAACATTTGCATCATTTTCCCTCTGGATTTTTTTAGTCAATTACTGTGTTCTCTGGTTATTATCAAAACCCCTCAAAATTTTGAACACCTTTGTTAAACCTCCCATTATCCTTCTCTGCTCTAAAGAGCACAATTCCAGATCTCTTCAGTTAACATAACTGAAGCTCCTCACGCCGGTGCCATTCTGCTAAATCTCCTTGGCATCCTTGCTGTGTATTCATGTTGTTCTTATTTGGAACAAGGACACTTTAGGAGATCGATCATGTGATGACCTGATGTCACCATCAGCCATTTGCGTAGGCAAACGGACAGTCTAGCCTAACACCTTGTAAGCCTATTCTTTAGCCTATTCTTTAAAAATACCATAACCCTCTCTAAAGGCTACACATCCTTAAAGTGTGGTCCCCAGGATTGGAAACAAACTTCAGCTGAGACCTAACCACTGATTTATAATGGTTTGGCATAACCTCCTTGCTTTTGTGCTCCATTTATAAACCAAGGATCCTGCATACTTGTATAACCTCAACTTCTATCTTTTCTTCTTTTTCCTCTCTACCCCCACAAAACGTGCTGCAGAACTGGTCCATAGAATTAGTTGTCTGGAATTAAGAATCTACTGATGACCATGAAACCATTGTCGATTGTTGTAAAATCCCATCTGGTTCACGAATTTCCTTTAGGGAAGGAAATCTGCTTGGTCTGGCCTACATGTGACTCCAGAGGCACAGCAATGTGGTTGAATCTTAACTGCACTCAGTTTAGGGATAATTAGGGATGGACAGCAAATGTCGGCCTTGCTAGTAGCTCCCAAATGCCATTAAAAAGTAAGAAAAAACTTAAATGGGCAATATTGAATAACTGGTATACATGTATTGGGGATTAGACTGTAATATGAACTTTGCTTCTATCATTAAAAAAATGGAAAAATATTCACTTTAGGATTGCTCAATAAGGTTGGCTATGTGTTATCTGCTGTAGAGTTTTGTGTGCTCCAATAGACCAGTACCTACCAGGAATCAAGATAAAATATGTTCTTGAACTTGTATCCATAAAGGTTCAGAGTATATTTGGCCTGAAATGCTTTCTGTATTGAAGCTTACTACTGGGTGCACTGGTTTCCAGGCTAACAGACCAGTCTCCTACAAGATGTTCTTTTAATTGGTGCTGCTCGTAAATTGAGGGACACATATCTCAATGAGCCAGCCTGCCTTGTTTTCAGTTAATACTCTGTGATCTAAAACAATTACAATAATAAAATTACTTCATTAAAAGTGATGTTAAACTTAAATATTTAATACTTAAAAAGTGTATCAGTGCTTGCCTCCTTAGCTACTACTTTCTCCCTTTCCCTCGTGATGTAATCCAAGTTGTTTACCTGCCTATTTATTTTAGCTTTACTTTCCCGCTATTTAATCAAAACTTATCTCCGAGACTATTCTAAAAGTGGGTTTTATTCACTGAAAACCAAAAAACAAGGATTAAATTCAACAAGGCCTCGGAATCTTGGTAAACTCAACACTTGAGATGCTCAACCAATGTAAAAATAACAATCAGCTTTAATTATATGTTAGTATATGGTTAATACAGCATAATTTATCTTGAGGTCTTGACTAAATTATTCAGTCTCCTGATCAGACTTCCCTTGAGTACTGTGTCCACTCCTGGCTGCCAAGAAACAAAGAAAGCATTCAAGCAATGTAGAGAAGAGACATAAGCCAAGTGTGAAAAGTCTGAGTTGTGAGGAAAGTCTAGAGAAACTTGGGCCTTGAGCTTAGAAAGGAAATATCTGGTGATCATGCAGAAGGAATGGAAAAGGCAAATTCAGAATATTACTTTAAATTAAGGTGCAAAATTAGGACCGGGGACCTGAATCCAATTAGCAAAAAGTATAAGGAAGTTCTTTACACAGTGATCCACACATGAAATAGAGTGCCAGATAGAGTGATGCAGGGAAACCCTGAAATAATTTAAGAAACATTTGGATGCACAGAAAGTCTCCATATAATCAAAATTTCACTCGTGTATCAAAGATTTAACTGTAGAGTTATTACCTTTGATGTTTCACAAGAATGTTTCCTGCTATCTTAATGTAGTTCACCTACTTGTTGGACTTTTTGCTTGATACTGGTTCACTGTTTGGCAAAACGTGTTCACTTTTTAATGCCATCAGACTGGTGAGGATTATTGGAAATGAGACTTTTTGACCAAAGTCAGTTATTGGTGATCAGTGTTCCAGAACTGTTCACTGAGTTATTTTAGTTTAATCTGGCTGTTGAAGGTGATATTGCAGCTCTGTAACAGTCTAGCCAAACAAATTCCACGAAGGCTATATGCTAGTAGTTTATTAAGACATTAGATGATCATCCCAAGTTTGAGAAGAATTTTGGAAAGAACTTCAATTGGATATTTTGTTTGTTTAACCTTCGATGAACTGGCTCAAGACTACTGAGCATTTCTGGCATTATTTCAGTGCCTTACTTTCTCCTGCTGGCTTTTTAAATAATGATCCCCAAGTGTCAGCTTGATTCAGTTGAGAGTGCTCGTTTCTTAGCAGGATGAAACATAGAAACATAGAAAACTACAGCACAAAACAGGCCCTTCGGCCCCACAAGTTGTGCCGAACATATCCCTACCTTTTAGGCCTACCTATAACCCTCCATCCTATTAAGTCCCATGTACTCATCCAGGAGTCTCTTAAAAGTCCCCATTGAGTTTGCCTCCACCACCACTGACAGCAGCCGATTCCACTCGCCCACCACCCTCTGTGTGAAAAACTTCCCCCTAACATTTCCCCTGTACCTACCCCCCAGCACCTTAAACCTGTGTCCTCTCGTAGCAGCCATTTCCACCCTGGGAAAAAGCCTCTGAGAGTCCACCCGATCTATGCCTCTCAACATCTTATATACCTCTATTAGGTCTCCTCTCATCCTACGTCTCTCCAAGGAGAAAAGACCGAGCTCCCTCAGCCTATCCTCATAAGGCATGCCACTCAAGCTCGATTTCGACTTCAAGACTAGTTCGTATAATGTAGACTGCCATTTTAATGCGGTTTTGAGGAGTGTTACGTTGTTTGAAGAACAAAGAAAATAACAGCACAGGAACAGGCCCTTCAGCCCTCCAAACCTGCACCGACCATGCTGCCCGACTGAACTAAAACCCCCTACCCTTCCGGGGACCAAAAGAACAAAGAAAATCACAAAGAATGAAGAAAATTTGAAGGAGCATCTTTTTGATGAATCATTAAGTCAAGACTCATATTTAACCATTGCACGGTGACAGTCATCAGATTGTTTGTAAACATAAGATGAAGACTGCACAAGTCTCAATTTGTCATGTACAATAATACCATGGGTCCAGATATTCTGTTCCCCAGAGAGTTGTACCTGGAGGTGCCCCAAAATATGCACTGGGGGACCTGTATGTAAAAGATTGTGATCCTTTTCAAAAGCATTGTCTTGTCGTCCTGACCAACACTCATTCCTCAGAAAAAAAGTTAATTTTGCTATTTATTTATCATTGTTTGTTGGACCTTGCTTTGTGTAGATTGACAGATGAGTTTGCCTTACGAGTAAAATTGACTACGATTGAAGAGTTATTATGAAAGATGAGATGAAGATGCTTTATTCTAGAATTGGTTTTAATCCTTAAAACTTTTCCTACGTAAATATTCTGCTAAGACAGCCAGAACCTTCTGAAGTCTCCAATTTTAAATTGGAGTTTTGAAGAATTCCGAGCGCAGGGTAGTTGCCCAACGGAAGTTGAAACATTGAAAATAGAAGCAGGAGTCGGCCATTCGGCCCTTCTGGCCTGCTCCACCATTCATTTTGACCATGGCTGATCATCGAATTCAATATCCTGATCTCGTCTCTCCTTTCTTTCCTCTGGTCCTCTTCCTCTCTCCCCCTCCACCCCCCACCCCCAATATCCCATGATCCCTTTGGCCCAAATTGAAACTTCAGTGCAGTCCTTGCATGGGGACTTCTGAGGGTTCCCCTCCAGTGCATATATTGGAGTACCGCCAGGTACGACTCTCTGAGGAATGCAATATCTTGGTCCGTGGTACTGTACATGACAAATTGAGACTTGTGCAGTCTTGATCTTGTGTTTTCAAACAATCTGACAGTCCATAAAACAGTAAAAAATCAAAGCTCCCTCTATTAACACAAACATTAAAAATTAAGTGAACTGGAGATCTTAAGTTACAATCTAATTTTGTTGCTTCTTTTGTTTAGCACCATACCTTTGCAGTAAAACTCAAATTATGTAACCATGTATAATTATACTGTCACAAACAAAAGGTTACTGATGAATGATGTAACACAGCTAAGGAGGTACTAGTGATTTAATGAATGAACAAAACGCCTGCCATTATGAGATCCTAAGAACGCTGACACCAACATTTTGTTTCAAAACATCTGCAGGCACCAGCAAGTTTAAATTTATAGAGCAGGAGATAGTTGTGATTTTTATTTGTTCCCTGGATGTGCTTAACTGGCAAGCCTACATTTGCTACTCTATTTCCTTGCAAAGGTAGTGGTAGGACTTTTCCTGCAATGTTCCAAGTGCTGAGGATGCTCCTACCATGGAGCTAGGTAAGGAATCCCAGGACATTGGCTCAGTGACAATGATGGAAATTGGAACAAAACTCGATATTCCAACAATATTGCTGCTTTGCCCTCTGTTAGAGGTTGCAGAGAAGCAACGTTAAATCGAAGTATCTAATCAGTTCTTCAGTGCATCTTGTCAATTATGCATACAATCCTTTAGCTGCGGTGCCATTGGGACAGATCTAGTAAACTGTTCCATCCTGGATGGTGTGGAACTTCTTGTGTTGCACCCATTCAGATGAGTGACAAGAATTCCATTATATTCTTAATTTGAGCCTTGTAGATGTTGGAATGTTTGCAGGTTTCAGGAGGTTAGACATTGGTTGTAGACTTACCTGGCCCCTGCCCTAATCTTGTAGCTACAGTGTTGTTATGGCCAATTAGCAACATAGACAATAGGATCAAAAGGAAGTCACTCGGGCCTTCAAGTCTGCTCCATAATTTGATGTGATCATGGCTGAACCCCTATCTGAAATAATAGTGTTGCACACTCCCCAGACCGCTTGATGCCCTTAGTGGCTAGAAATCTATCCATTCTCTCCCCCCCCCCCCCCCCCCCCCACCCACACACACACACACACACACACACACACACACACACACAAACGTTGATGTTAGGAGACTCTAAGATGACAGCATTGAAGGTCAAAAGGGAGTGCCTGGAACCTTTGTAGTGCAAATGTTATTTATCAGCACAAGCCTCGATGCTAAACAAGTCCTGCTATAGGCTGATATTGGCTGCTTATTTGTGGGTTAATAGGGAAAAATCAAAGATGTGGGGCTAAATTAACTTATTTGGAGTTAATGCAAAGTAAATATATTTGCAGAATTTGCAGACAACACAGGAAGTCAAGACAAAGTGGATTTTGTGTGGTTGTGGCGCATTTATTAACATGGGGATTTGGAGAATATGAAGCGCCACCTGATGGATAAATCTACAGCTACAGGCTTTGCTGTCACAAGTGATGGCCAAATAGAAAATGTGTGACATAAGTAGTAAATATATCTGAGTCATTTTCCCCATGACTTTGTACACCAAGTTGGGGATCATGTACCAACCGACTCAAGAACTGCCTCTTTCCTGCTGCCATCAGACTTTTAAATGGACCTACCTTGTATTAAGTTGATCTTTCTCTGCACCCTAGCTATGACTGTAACACTATATTCTGCACCCTCTCCTTTCCTTCTCCCCTATGTACTCTATGCATGCAAAGCATACCATTCATAGTGCACAAGAAACAAAACTTCACTGTATCCCAGTACTTGTGACAATAATAAATCAAATCAAGTCAAGACTAAGTGCAGTTTTCATTATTGAGAGAAGGCTAATTAGACAGGTAAACAAAAGTAATCCATTTCCCATTGTTAAGTCCTTATCTTTCTTCAACATGTCATCTCTGCGGTGAGTAACTTGCCTCCTGACTCCCCAAGCCTGTCCACCATCTACAAGGTATAAATCAAGAGTGTGATGCAATACTCTCCACTTGGACACTTGACCAGGGAAATGAGGAGGTATTGATGGGCTTAAAAACGGACAAATCCACAGGCCTGGATGAATTGCATCCCAGGTTGCTGTGGGAGGCGAGGCAGGTACATGCAGAGGCTTTGACGCAAATTTTTAATTCCTTTCTGGCCACGGCACAAGTGCCAGTGGACTGGAGGACAGCTAATGTGGTTCTACTTTTCGAGAAGGGTGGTAGAGATGAACCACGGAATTACTGATCGGTGCGTCTCACATCAGTGGTAGGGAAACTATTGGAGGAAATTCTGAAGGACAGAATTAATCTCTACTTGCAAAGGCATGGATTGATTAGGAATAGTCAGTATGGCTTTGTCAGAGGGGGTTCATACCTAACAAATTGAATTTTTGGAAAATGTGATCGAGTATGTGGATGAGGGAAATGCAGTTCATGTGGTTTATATGGATTTTAGCAAAACCTTTGACAAGGTCCCATATGGGAGACTGATTGAGAAGGTTGAAGCACGTGGAATTCAGGGAAACCTGACAAGATGGATCAGAAACTGGCTCAGTAATAAGATGTGGAGATGCCGGCGTTGGACTGGGGTAAGCACAGTAAGAAGTCTCACAACACCAGGTTAAAGTCCAACAGGTTTATTTGGTAGCAAATACCATAAGCTTTCGGAGCACTGCTTTTCTTTTAACGTCAGTGCTCCGAAAGCTTATGGTATTTGCTACCAAATAAACCTGTTGGACTTTAACCTGGTGTTGTGAGACTTCTTACTGTTCAGTAATAAGACACAGAGGGTGGTGGTAGAAGGCTGTTTGAGAGACTGGAGGCCGGTGTCCAGTGGAGTAGCACACGGTTCAGTGCTGGGTCCCTTATTGTTTATGATAGACATAAATGATGTGGATGGGAATGTGAGGGGAACGATGAGCAAGTTTGCAGATGTAAGTTTGGAGCTGAAAGAAATCAGCAACAGTAGAGAAATGCTTTTGGGGAAATTGAAGGTGGATAATTCTCCAGGTCCTGATAATCTTCATCCTAGAGTACTTAAGGAAGTGGCCCTGGAAATAGTAGATCCATTGGTAGTTATTTTCCAAAATTCTTTGGACTCTGGAATAGTTCTACAGATTGGAGGGTAGCTAATATAAGCCTGCTATTCAAAAAGGGAGGTAGAGAGAAAACGGGGAACTATAGAGCCTAACATCAGTACTGGGGAAGTTGCTAGAGTCTATTATCAAGGATTTCATAACTCAGCATTTGGAAGGCAATGGTATAATCAGACAAAGTCAGCATGGATTTACAAAAGGGAAATCTTGCTTGACGAATCTATTGGAATTCTTGGAGAAAGTAACCAGTAGAGTTGACCAAGGAGAAACAGTGGACGTGGTTTATTTAAACTTTCAGAAGGCTTTCGACAAGGTCTCACATAACAGATTACTATGTAAAGTTAAAGCACATGGGATTGCAGGTAATATCTTGAGATGGATAGAAAGCTGGTTTGCAGATAGGAAGCAAAGAGTTGGCATAAATGGGTATTTTCCTGATTTGGCAGTCAGTGACTAGTGGTGTTCCACAGGGATCTGTGCTAGGACCCCAACTGTTCACATTATATATTAATGATTTGGAAGAGGGACCTGAATGTATTATCTCTAAATTTGCAGATGATACAAAGTTGGGTGGGAGGGTGAGCTGTGAGGAGGATGCAGAGATGCTTCAGTGTGATTTGGACAGGCTGAGTATGTGGGCATCTGCATGGCAGATGCAGTATAATGTGGATAAATGTGAGGTTATCCACTTTGGTAGCAATAATAGCAAGACATTATTACTTGGGTGGATGTAAATCGAGAGAGGTGGATAGATACTCAGCGAGACATTCGTGTCCTCATGCATCAGTCACTGAAAGTAAGCGCGCAGGTACAGCTGGCAGTAAAGGCAAATGTTTTGTTGACATTCATAGTGAGAGGATTTGAGTATAGGGATGTTTTGCTGCAATTTCGTTGGTGAGGCCACACCTGAAGTATTGTGTGCAGTTTTGGTGTCCTTATCTGAGGAAGGATGTCCTTACTACAGAGGGAGTACAGCGAAGGTTTACCAGGCTGATTCTTGGGATGGCAGGCCTGTCATATGAGGAGAGACTAAGTCAGTTAGGATTATATTCACTGGAGTTTAGAAAAGTGAGAGGGGAGTTCATAGAAACTTATAAAATTCTAACTGGGTTAGACAGGGTAGAATCAGAAATGTTCCCAATGGTGGGGGAGTCCAGAACTAGGGGTCATAGCTTGATGATAAGGAGGATAAGAGGTAAACTTTTCACAACTGAGGTGAGGAGAAAGTTCTTCACCCAGAGGGTGGTGAATGTGTGGAATTCACTACCACAGAATGTAGTTAAGGCCAAAACGTCTGATTTCAAGAAGAAATTAGATAAAGCTCTAGGGGCTAAAGGGATCAAGGGACATGGGGGGGAAGAGGGATCAGGATATTGAATTTGATGATCAGCCATGACTAATGAATGGCAGAGCAGGCTCGACAGGCCGAATGGTCTGTGCCTGCTTCTAGTTTCTATGACACAAAGATTAATAGTGAAGAAGAAGGTCGTAGTTTCCAGGAAGATGTAGATGAGTTGGTCAGACGGGCAGTGGCAGATGGTATTGAACCCTGATAAGCGCAAAGTGATACACTTTGGAATAAGATAAGGGAGTATTTTAATGAATGGCAAGACAATAGGAAACTCAGAAGAATAGATGGATCTTGCAGTACTTATTCACAGATCCTTGAAGGCGGCAGAGCAGGTGAATAGAGTAGTTAAGAAGGCATATGGGGCACTAGCTTCCATCAAAGAACAAAGAACAGTACAGCACAGGAAACAGGCCCTTCGGCCCTCAGTACCTGTGCCGCTCATTGGTCCAACTAGACCATTCGTTTGTATCCCTCCATTCTCAGACTGCTCATGTGACTATCCAGGTAAGTCTTAAACAAAGCCAGTGTGTCTGCCTCCACCACCCTACTTGGCAGCGCATTCCAGGCCCCCAACACTCTCTGTGTAAAAAACATCCCTCTGATATCTGAGTTATACCTTGCCCCTCTCACCTTGAGCCCGTGACCCCTCGTGATCGTCGTCTCTGACCTGGGAAGAAGCTTCCCACTGTTCACCCTATCTATACCCTTCATCATTTTGTACACCTCTATTAGGTCTCCTCTCATTCTCCGTCTTTCCAGGGAGAACAAGCCCAGTTTACCCAATCTCTCCTCATAGCTAAGACCCTCCATTCCAGGCAACATCTTGGTAAACCTTCTCTGCATTCTCTCTAAAGCCTCCACGTCCTTCTGGTAGTGCGGCGACCAGAACTGGACGCAGTACTCCAAATGTGGCCTAACCAGCGTTCTATACAGCTGCAACAACAGACTCTAGCTTTTATACTCTCTACCCTGTCCGATAAGGGCAAGCATACCATATGCCTGCTTCACCACCTTCTGCACCTGTGCTGCCACCTTCAAGGATTTGTGGACTTGCACACCTAGATCCCTCTGTGTTTCTATACTCTTGATGGCTCTGCCATTTATTGTATAACTCTCCCCTACATTAGTTCTTCCAAAATGCATCACTTCGCATTTATCTGGATTAAATTCCATCTGCCATTTCTCTGCCCAATTTTCCAGCCTATCTATACCCTGCTGTATTGTCCGACAATGTTCATCGCTATCCGCAAATCCAGCCATCTTCGTGTCATCTGCAAACTTGCTGATAACACCAGTTATACCTACTTCCAAATCATTTATATATATATATATATCACATTTAGCAGAGGTCCCAGTACAGAACCCTGCGGAACACCACTGGTCACAGACCTCCAGCCGGAAAAGGACCCTTCGACTGCTACCCTCCTGTGGCCAGGCCAGTTTTCTACCCATCTAGCCACCTCTCCTTGTATCCCATGTGCCTTAACCTTCTTAACCAACCTGCCATGAGGGACTTTGTCAAATGCCTTACTGAAATCCATATAGACGACATCCACGGCCCTTCCTTCGTCAACCGTTTTTGTCACTTCCTCAAAAAACTCCACCAAATTTGTAAGGCACGACCTCCCTCTTACAAAACCGTGCTGTCTGTCACTAATGAGATTGTTCCGTTCTAAATGCACATAGATCCTGTCTCTAAGAATCCTCTCCAACAACTTCCCTACCACGGATGTCAAGCTCACTGGCCTATGATTACCCGGGTTATCCCTGCTACCCTTCTTAAATAACGGTACCACATTCGCTATCCTCCAATCCTCAGGGACCTCACCTGTGTCAGGATCTGTTGTGGCATAGAGTAAAAGAGCAAGGAAATTACATTGGAGCTGTACAGAATGTTGGTTAGGAGTAGTTTGTGCAGTACTGGTCACTTCACTATAGGAAGGATGTGATTGCACTGGAGGGGGTACAGAGGAGATTCTCCAGGATGTTGCCTGGGATGGAGCATTTGAGATATAAGGAGAGCACTATAACAATGGCACAGTGGTTAGCACTGTTGCACCACAGTGCCAGGGACCCGGGTTCCATTCCAGCACCATTCACAACTCCTCAGATAGTGAAGCAGTTCATACGCAAATGAGGCAAGACCTGGACAATGTCCAGGCTTGGCCTTGACAGGCGGCAAGTAACGTTCATGTCACAAATACCAGGCAAAGACCATCTCAAACAAGAGAGGATCTAACCATCGCCCCTTGACTTTCAGTGGCATTACCATTGCTGAATTCCCCATATCAACATCCTGGGGATTACAATTGACCAGAACTGGACTAGCCATATAAATACTGTGGCTACTAGAGCAGGTCAAAGGCTAGGAATCCTGTGGCGAGTAACTCTTGTCCTGAGCTCCTCCAAAGTCTGTCCACCATCTACAAGGCACAGGACAGGAATGGAATACTCTCCATTCGCCTGGATGAGTGCAGCTCCAACAATACTCAAGAAACTCGACACCATCCAGGACAAAGCAGCCCGCTTGATTGCTGCCCCTTCCACAAATATTTAATCCCTCCAACAGCGGCAAACAGTGGCATCTGTGTTTACCATTCTGCATGAGCGGCACGGTGGTTCGCACTGCTGCTTCACAGCACCAGGGACTCTGGTTTGGGTTACTGCACGTTCTCTCTGCTTCTGCATGGGTTTTCTCCGGGTGCTCCAGTTTCCTCCCACAGTCCAAAAGGTGTGCTGGTTAGGTGCATTGGCCATTCTAAATCCTCCCTCAGTGTACCGGAACAGGTGCAGAGTATGGCGACTAGAGGATTTTCACAGTAACTTCATTGCAGTGTTAATGTAAGCATACTTGTCACCAATAAATACACTTAATAAACTTAAACTTGCAACAACTCACCAAGGTTCCTTAGGCAGCACTTTCCAAACCCGTGACCACCATCTGGAAGGACAAGAGCAGCAGATACCTGGGAACATCACCATCTGGAGGTTCCCCTCCAAACCACTCACCATCCTGACTTGGAAATATTTCACTGTTCCTTCACTGTCACTGGGTCAAAATCCTGGAATTCCTTCCCAAACAGCACTGTGGGTGTACCTGCACCTCAGTGAATGCAGCAGTTCAAGAAGTCAGCTCATCATCACTGTCTGTAGCGCAACTAGAGATGGACAAAAAGTACCAGCCTAGCCAGAGGCACCCACATCCCGCAAATGAATTTTAAAAATATGGGAAATGGTAATTAGGCCATGAAGGAAGAGCTAGAGTGTTCAAATCCTAGAGTAAATCAGCAGGTAAACCTCGAGGTTCATAAAATAATAAAACAAAACTAAAGGCTCTGAAACTGAATGCACGTAGCATGTGTAAGAAAATAAATGATCTAATGGCTCAAATAGAAATAAATGAGTGTGATCTGATAGCCATTACAGAATCATTGCTGCAGGACCTGAATATTGACGGGTACATGACATTTCGGAAGGACAGGAAGCAAGGGAAAGGTGGAGGGGTGGCGCTGTGAATTAATAATGGAATTAGCACATTAAGGAGGGATGATCTAATTTCCGGAAACCAGAATATAGAAGCAGTTTGGGTAGAGTGGCCTAAAGGCCACCTAACAGTACCTGCACAACTGGATGGAGCATGAAGAAAGAAATGAAGTATGGTGTCAGCAAGGTATGGTGATAATCATGGGAAATTTTAATTTGATTTGATTTATTATTGTCACATGTATTAGTATACAGTGAAAAGTATACTGTTCATAGAGAAGGAAACGAGAGAGTGCAGAATATAGTGTTACAGTCATAGCTAGGGTGTAGAAAAAGATCAGCTTAATACGAGGTAGGTCCATTCAAAAATCTGATGGCAGTAGGGAAGAAGCTATTTTTGAGTTGGTTGGTATGTGTCCTCAGACTTTTGTAACTTCTTCCCGATGGAGGAAGGTGGAAGAGAGAATGTCCAGGGTGCGTGGGATCCTTAATTATGCTGGCTGCTTTTCCGAGGCAGCAGGAAGTATAGACAGAGTTGATGGATGGGAGATTGGTTTGCATGATGGACTGGGCTTCGTTCACAGCCCTTTGTAGTTTCTTGCGGTCTTGGGCAGAGCAGGAGCCATACCAAGCTGTGATACAACCAGAAGGAATGCTTTCTATGGTGCATCTATAAAATTTGGTGAGAGTCATAGTGGACCTGCCAAATTTCCTTAGTCTCCTGAGAAAGTAGAGGCATTGGTGGGCTTTCTTAACTATAGTGTTGGCATCGGGGGACCAGGACAAGTTGTTGGACTGGGCACCTAAAAACTTGAAGCTCTCAACCATTTCCACTTCGTCCCAGTTGATGTAGACAGGGCCATGTCCTCCACTATGCTTCCTGAAGTTGATGACTATCTCCGTTTCGTTGACATTGAGGGAGAGTTACTGTCATCCCTCCAGTTCACCAGATTCTCTGTCTTTTTCCTGTATTCTCTCTTGTCATTGATTCAGATCCAACCCACTACGGTGATGTCATCGGCAAACTTGAAAATTGAGTTGGAGGGGAATTGGCCACAAAGTCATAGGTGTATAAGGAGTATAGTAGGGGGCTGAGGACACAGCCTTGTAGGGCCCCGATATTGAGGATGATTATGGAGGAGGTGTTGTTGCCTATCCTTACTGATTGTGGTCTGTAGGTTAGGAAGTCTAGGATCGTTTCGCAGAGGGAGGAGCCGAGTCCCAGGCCATGGAGTTTGGAGATGAGTTTTGTAGGAATAATGGTGTTGAAGGCTGAGCTGTAGTCGATAAATAGGAGTCTGACATAGGTGTTTTTGTTGCTCCAGAGATGAGTGTAGGGCCAGGGAGATGGCGTCTGGTGTGGACCTGTTGCGGTGGGAGGCAAATGGTAGTGGATCCAGGCAGTCTGGGAGGCTGGAATTGATTCATGCCATGACTTACCTTTCGAAGCACTTCATAATGATGGATGTCAGAGCCGCCGGATGATAGTTATGATAGCATGCTGCCTGGCTTTTCTTTGGTACCGGAATGATGGTCATTTTCTTGAAGCAGATAGGGACCTCAGATTGGTGTAAAAAGAAGTTAAAGATGTCTGCGAATAGCCTCACCAGCTGGTCTGCACAGGATCTGAGTACTAGTCCGCGGACCCCTCTGGGCCACTTGCTTTGCGTGGGTCAACTTTCAAGAAGGCTGCTCTAACGTCTGTAATAGCGACCTCAGATACAGGCTCATCCGAGGCTCCCGGGGTGGAGGACGTGCTCTCGCTGACCTCCTGCTCAAAACAGGCATAGAATGCTTTGAACTCATTGGGGAGGGGTGCATTGATGCTGGCGATTTTACATGCCTTCATCTTGAGGCCTGTTATGTCTTGCAGACCATGCCACAGTCGGTGGGAGCCCATGTGGCTAGCCTGGGACTCTAGCTTGGTCTAGTACTGTCTTTAGGCACCTCTAATGGACTTCCATAGATCATATCTGGATTTCTTGTACAGGTCAGGGTCGCCTGACTTGAACGCCTCAGACCTAGAGTTCAGCAAGCAGTGGATATCCCTGTTCACCCATGGTTTCCGGTTGGAAAACACGCGGATTTGCTTCTTTGGCACACAGTCTTCGACACACTAACTAATGAAGTCAGTTACTGTAGTGGCGTACTCGTTCAGGCTGATCGCAGAGTTTTTAAATACTGACCAGTCTACTTACTCGAAGCAGATTGACATAGGTTGGGACCTGAATATTGAAGGATATAAGACATTTCGGAAGGGCAGTGTTATGTTGTGGCATTCCAGGTGTCATGAAGACATTTCAGACTTTGTTAGGAACAAAAGGTATTTATTGATGAAGAGAAACTTGTTATAGGAGTTGCAGCTCTAGACTGCCCTGGAGCAGTGCTCCAGTCCTTAAATGCTTAGAACATAGAAACATAGAAGATAGGAGCAGGAGGAAGCCATTTGGTCCTTCGAGCTTGCTCCGCCATTCACCATGATCATGGCTGATCGTCCAACTCAATAGCCTAATCCTGCTTTCTCCCCATTACCTTTGATCCCATTCACCCCAAGTGCTATATCTAGCTGCCTCTTGAATACATTCAATGCCATGGCATCAACTACTTCCTGTGGTAATGAATTCCACAGGCTCACCACTCTTTGATGAAGAAATATCTTCTCATCTCTGTCCCAAATGGTCTACCCCAAATCCTCAGACTATGACCGCTGGTTCTGGACTCCCCACCATCGGGAACATCTTCCCTGCATCTACCCTGCCAAGGCCTGTTAGAATTATTACGTGGCTTGCAGATATATTCTGCTGAGAGAGGACTTCACCCTGTGGGGTAATCACTTACTGTCAGTTCCCATTGTCCTCAAGTGATCCACTTCTGCTGTACCGTCTTAAAGAGACAGACACCACATACACAACATCCCACCCCCTTTAAGTTTCTTATGCAATCTTCAAAATTGATTAACTCAATCCTCATTCTAAATAAAGTTATACACAAGTTTACACATAGGTTTAAGTTAAGAGGGGAAAGAATTAATGTAAACCTGAGGAGCAACTTTTTAAAACATATGTGGTACGTATGTGGAATGAGCTGCTGGGGGGAGCGGTTGAAGCAGGGACATTGACAACATTTAAAAGGCATTTGGACAGATACATTGATAGGAAAGGTTTAGAGGGATATGGGCCAAATGCAGACAAATGCAGTTAGCTTAGATGGGCTTTTTGGTCGGCATGTACTCGTTTGGGCCGAAGAGCATATCTCTGTGCCGTAGATTCTACGATTCTAAGTTAGACATTTGTATATCGCTCTAATGATTGTTCAGTCACGGAATCTTGAGGCTTGCGTTTAACATAACACTTCTAGAAAGCTTCACCTAATGCACAGTTCCAGATATAGTCTTGTATGGGATTCTTTCATACAGGCTTGCTGCTTTCTGAGTTCTGTCCTAGACTGTGACTGAACAGGGACTTTACTCTGCGAATGCTGTCACTCTCCAATCTACTGTTGATCCTTTTTGCTGTCAAACAATTTACTCTACAGTGCATGCAGGTACCGTCATTGCAATACAAACCTTGCGTCTTGACAGTTCTTGCACAATCTCAATTTGTCTCTTGCGAAGGTAATGGTCCTGGTACTCTCTTTCTGGTACTTGGGTTATATGATAAAGTTTGTTCTCTTCCTATTCGGCAGGTTTCTATTCAGCATGTTTTCCACTGATCATGTTATTATATTTGTTCTTGTGCATTTCTATTCGTGTAACCATTTCAGCAATTGTATTCTGGCATATAAACTCAGGCTCCTTCTCTGCCTGTATTGCTGCTGTATCTACTGTGCTCCAGCACAACTTCCACAGCTGAGTGGCTTCATTTTCCAGTCTCTTCCTTCCACCTTCTGCATCAATAAATCTTCTGCTTGCAACTGAGCTCTTATTTATTCCGTGTGTCTGTTTTTGCCATCTATTCCATTCGTCCATTTCTGAGTTTCTTCCAAGGTGAAGAAACTCCCTTCTATCATTCCCTTCTGACAATATTTGATCATCTCTCCCTTCTCATGCTTTGCATGTTTTCAGAGAACTGGTGTGTTCCTTTTTTGTTGTAGTTCCAATTAATTCTACTTCTGCATTCAACATTTCTTCCAACTTTGTGTTATATTTATTGGACAATTCTCCTGAATTGCTAACTTGTTCCAACAGTTGTGTGTTCTCTTTGGGTTTGTCTGTTGCTAAATCCTCCCAGCACCTTCAAACGCTGGACAGTTTCTGCCTTTCTGCAGACTGCCAATTTCTCCAGATTGTTTGTATATTCCACACGACTGGTAGTTTGATCATTCAATTGGACCACCAAAGAATTCCCAGTGATGGCTCTGGTGAATGATAGCTCTGCTCTAATTTCTGCTTCAACTGTACAGTGCCTCTTGCAGTAGATGGATATAATATGTCCGACATGAGTGCCATGGATCAAATCTTTGAGGTTCTTCACTCTGAGATGAGCAGTTCTCCCACCAATCACGAAACTGATAGCATCCATTTTCCTTGGCTCTTAAGTTCCGTGCTATGACCTATGTTGCTGAGTTCTGCTTATGCTTTTTATCTCAGTCACTTTTTACCATTTATGCACATTTTAATGCTCTTACTCCAGTATTTCACTGCTTGCTGGTGAATGTTGTACTGTCTCTTACTGGCCCTAATAGGTTTCCTAGCTACTTCCACCTTCATCATAGCGTTTTTTTTAACCTTTGATATAACTGGGCCGCATCTCATTTAGATTAAACTCATGAACTTTTACCTCATTTTTTTCTTTGCTGCAGTCCTTGGAGACGGTTATCCAAGTCTTTTTTCTTCATTATTACTACTTCTGCTGGGCCTTATCTTACTTTCTGACTGATTTTAACTTTATTGTTTGCTTTTAGTTTATTACTAAGGATGGGATGCAACTAGGTCTTGTTGCTTCAGCTCTTCATTTAGTCATTTAGGGTTTTCGGTACCATCCATCTCCTTCGGGGCCCTTTTGTTGCCCTCCTTCGGGGCCCTTTTGTTGCCCTCCTTCGGGGCCCTTTTGTTGCCCTCCTTCGGGGCCCTTTTGTTGCCCTCCTTCGGGGCCCTTTTGTTGCCCTCCTTCGGGGCCCTTTTGTTGCCCTCCTTCGGGGCCCTTTTGTTGCCCTCCTTCGGGGCCCTTTTGTTGCCCTCCTTCGGGGCCCTTTTGTTGCCCTCCTTCGGGGCCCTTTTGTTGCCCTCCTTCGGGGCCCTTTTGTTGCCCTCCTTCGGGGCCCTTTTGTTGCCCTCCTTCGGGGCCCTTTTGTTGCCCTCCTTCGGGGCCCTTTTGTTGCCCTCCTTCGGGGCCCTTTTGTTGCCCTCCTTCGGGGCCCTTTTGTTGCCCTCCTTCGGGGCCCTTTTGTTGCCCTCCTTCGGGGCCCTTTTGTTGCCCTCCTTCGGGGCCCTTTTGTTGCCCTCCTTCGGGGCCCTTTTGTTGCCCTCCTTCGGGGCCCTTTTGTTGCCCTCCTTCGGGGCCCTTTTGTTGCCCTCCTTCGGGGCCCTTTTGTTGCCCTCCTTCGGGGCCCTTTTGTTGCCCTCCTTCGGGGCCCTTTTGTTGCCCTCCTTCGGGGCCCTTTTGTTGCCCTCCTTCGGGGCCCTTTTGTTGCCCTCCTTCGGGGCCCTTTTGTTGCCCTCCTTCGGGGCCCTTTTGTTGCCCTCCTTCGGGGCCCTTTCGTTGCCCTCCTTCGGGGCCCTTTCGTTGCCCTCCTTCGGGGCTCTTTCGTCGTCATCCTCCTGGGGATCTCGCCCTCTCCAGGGTTATTCAGAAGCAGCCTCTAGGAGGAGTTTTACTGCCTACTCTTGAGTCTGGCGTTGCCTCTTGCTTGAGGTCTTTATTTCCCCCTTTGAGGTATTTTGCTTATGGACCCTCTTTTGAATTACTCCCTCTTTCAAGTGTTACCCTCTATCTGGGGTTTGCTCTGATCTTCTCTCCATTGTCCTTTGTTCCCCCTAGTGGTCCTTTCATGAAATGTTGTACATGTTTAAATGCATCACTGCTTTAAGAATGCCACTCTTGTGTCTGTGCTTTTCCTGCACTTTTGGGGTTTTGGCGAGAACTCTCTCTTGAACCCATTTTTTCCCCAACTGTTAATCTTTTTACTGTCGGAAGACTCTTACTTCGATTTTCTACATCTTACTTTTCCAGGCTGGCTGGAGAGTCCTTTCTTCGTGCCTATTCCTTTTGTTAATTTCATGAAGTTTTCTTTGATTTTTTTTAGCAGGTAAAGTACTTCTTTTGTTCAAAACAGCCAATCTTCACTGCCTGCAGCCCCTTCCTACAAGGGTGGGTCCCTGCAAGCTCTGTTCATATCGGGAGATCTGCAATCTCAGCTTTTCACTTTCCCGCACTTTTGAGACAGCTTTTGATTTGATTTGATTTATTATTGTCACATGTATTAACATACACTGAAATGTATTGTTTCTTGTGCACTATACAGACAAAGCATACCATTCATAGAGAAGGAAACAAGTGAGTGCAGAATGTTACAGTCATAGGGTGTAGAGAAAGATCAACTTAATGCGAGGTAAGTCCATTCAAAACTCTGACAGCAGCAGGGAAGAAGCTGTTCTTGAGTCGGTTGGTACGTGACCTCAGACGTTTATATATTTTTCCCGACGGAAGAAGGTGGAAGGAAGAGTGTCTGGGGGAGCGTGGGGTCCTTCATTATGCTGGCTGCTTTGCCGAGACAGTGGGAAGTGTAGACAGAGTCAGTGGATGGGAGGCTGGTTTGCCTGATGGATTGGGCTACGTTCACAACCTTTTGTAGTTTCTTGCAGTCTTGTGCAGAGCAGGAGCCATACCAAGCTGTGATACAACCAGAAAGAATGCTTTCTATGGTGCATCTGTAAACGTTGCTCCCTAAGACTTTTTCTCTTTTTACTTCTGAACTTGTTTGACTGTAGCCAACATCTGCCGCCTTTCCAGATTTCTCCTTTTTAAATGTGAAACACAGCTCTCTTTTAGCTGGATATATCTTCCTTTTATTTCAAAAACCCCATTCCCTTTTTTTTCTTGTACTCAAGTTTCACTTCCTTGCTCCTGAAGGCTAATCTCGCTTCTTTTCAATTTTTAAATCTCTTCCCAAAGCTCTTGATTTGTCGGCCGCACTGGTTTGATTACTTTTTCTACCCCTCGGGCATTTGGCACTACCTGAACAACTCTGGGTCTGTTTGCCCAGAACAGATATTCGGGAGTCTATCCCTCTTTTCCAACTTCAATTAAACCAGTTACTCACGGATAGGCTATGCCATACAATCAATTTCATCGTGTCGCATTATGTTATGTTGTGGCATTCCAGGCATTGTCAAGGTATTTCAGACTTTGTTCGGAACAAAAGTGTGCAGAAGACTTTGTGTTAAAGAAGCAAATCCGTGTGTTTCCCAACCGGAAAGGTGGTGGAAGCAGATTATTCTAATACTTTTAAGGCAGAGCTCAGTAAGTTTTGATAAGCAAGGGAACAAAAGGTTATCAGGGGAGGTGGGAATGGAGAGTTGAGGTTACAATCAGATCAGTCATGTTTTTATTCAATGGTAGAACAGGCTTGAGGGGCTGAGTGGCCTATTCTTGCACCTAACTATTATGTTCCTTTGTTCACACGATCAGGTGAGAAATCTAGCTGGTAAAACCTTGAGATGTACTGTTTATGGACGTACAGATTCAAATGTACTTTCCCTTGTAGATAAATTTCATTTTAAAGCAGGTTATCTACCCTGCCGCTCTCTGCATCAACCAATTTATTCTTTAGTGAGGTCATTTTTAGCTAGTCTAGTCGGTGAATTTTCAAATAGTGATCGCTAATGATTCAAAATATCCACTCGCCGCTTAAATACTTATCAACATTGAAATCACAAACAACACGTGGATTTTTATGCTTTACATAATAGACTTTTTTGTAATATGATAACTCCACTCCAGATACATTTTTGGCATGGGTGGCACTGTGGGGATTCCATGGATCTGTTTTTATTATCTGCTGCCGGAAGAATTTGTAGCGAACCAGCATAGCCTGGCTTGTCCAGTGATGCCATGCTCCAATATTCAGACTCCCGTTGTAAAATTAACCAACTTGTGTTTAATAGTTAATGTTTTTGTGATGGTTTGCAGGTAGAAGAGGAATTATGGGAGGAGGAATTCTTGGAGCGTTGTTTTCAGGAGATGCTGGATGAGGAGGACCAAGAATGGTTCATTCCAGAGCGGGATTTACCAGGCATCAACCAGATGCAACAACAAATGAATGGTCTGTCCATAAATGACAGCAAGACAGAGGAACTCGTGGTAAGGAGCAAAGAATAGTGATTTAAGTCTCTCACACAAAGGGCCAATGCACACTACATTAGCATAAAAATATTTCCTTTCTGATCACTGCAATTAATGTCCTGGTACCTTTCTTTCCTTTTCCACTTTGATTTGTTAAATAGATTTCTGGGCCTCGATTTTCACAAAGTGAATTATGTTTTAAAATCTTTATCCCTGACTCTTGCTAGATTATTCTGAGGCTAAATATTTGCTTGGATGTTTTGTGATAACTGGGCAGCCATGAAATTGCACAAAGTTCACATCAAAATAAAACTACAGTACATTCAACAGATGTTTAGGTTTAGCATTAAAAATCCCATACATGCTTGATTTTTTTTTTGTTTGAGGTTTTGGTTTTGGACTGTGGAATACGATTCGAAGGTACTCATCTGGACCTTTAAACCCTGAATTGTAATCTCACTTTCAAGCTTCCAATCTCATCAATGTGCAAGACAAATTTCAAATGGTGCCCTAATCTGAGCCGCTCTGGTTCACTGCTTTATACCCGACTGCAAATTGCCTGCTCCATCTAGCTGGGATGGTGTACTGTAAGCCCATCGGCTAGATAAATAAAGGAAATCATAGAAACCCTACAGTGCAGAAGGAGGCCATTCGGCCCATCGAGTCTGCACCGACCACAATCCCACCCAGGCCCTACCCCCACATATTTTACCCACTAATCCCTCTAACCTACACATCTCAGGACTCTAAGGGGCAATTTTTAACCTGGCCAATCAACCTAACCCGCACATCTTTGGACTGTGGGAGGAAACCGGAGCACCCGGAGGAAACCCACGCAGACACGAGGAGAATGTGCAAACTCCACACAGACAGTGACCCGAGCCGGGAATCGAACCCGGGACCCTGGAGCTGTGAAGCAGCAGTGCTAACCACTGTGCTACCGTGCCGCCCCGGTAATGTAAATATTAAAAGGGGAAAAATGCTGAATAATATTAACAGTTATATTTTATGGGGTTGTGGATAGTCTGGAGGGATGTCAGAGGTTACAGAGGGACATAGATAGGATGCAAGATTGGGCGGAGAAGTGGCAGATGGACTTCAACCCAGATAGATGCGTAGTGGTCCATTTTGGTAGGACAAATGGGATGAAGGAGTACAATATAAAGGGAATGACTCTGGCAGAGGATCAGAAGGACCTTGGGGTCCGGGTCCATAGGACTCTGAAATCGGCCCCGCAGGTGGAGGAGGTGGTTAAGAAGGCGTATGGTGTGCTGGCCTTTATCAATCGAGGGATTGAGCTGAGGAGTCCAGGGATAATGATGCAGCTATATAAGACCCTCGTCAGACCCCACTTGGAGTACTGTGCTCAGTTCTGGTCACCTCACTATAGGAAGGATGTGGAAAAGATTGAAAGGGTGCAGAGGAGATTTACAAGGATGTTGCCTGGATTGAGTGGCATGCCTTATGAGGATAGGCTGAGGGAGCTCGGTCTTTTCTCCTTGGAGAGACGAAGGATGAGAGGAGACCTAATAGAGGTGTATAAGATGATGAGAGGCATAGATCGGGTGGACTCTCAGAGGCTTTTTCCCAGGGTGGAAATGTCTGCTACGAGAGGACACAGGTTTAAGGTGCTGGGGGTAGGTACAGGGGAGATGTTAGAACATAGAACATAGAAAGCCACAGCACAAACAGGCCCTTCGGCCCACAAGTTGCGCTGATCATATCCCTACCTCTAGGCCTATCTATAGCCCTCAATCCCATTAAATCCCATGTACTCATCCAGAAGTCTCTTAAAAGACCCCAACGAGTTTGCCTCCACCACCACCGACGTCAGCCGATTCCACTCACCCACCACCCTCTGAGTGAAAAACTTACCCCTGACATCTCCTCTGTACCTACCCCCCAGCACCTTAAACCTGTGTCCTCTCGTAGCAACCATTTCAGCCCTTGGAAATAGCCTCTGAGAGTCTACCCTATCCAGACCTCTCAACATCTTGTAAACCTCTATCAGGTCACCTCTCATCCTTCGTCTCTCCAGGGAGAAGAGACCAAGCTCCCTCAACCTATCCTCATAAGGCATGCCCCCCAATCCAGGCAACATCCTTGTAAATCTCCTCTGCACCCTTTCAATGGCTTCAACATCTTTCCTGTAATGAGGTGACCAGAACTGCGCGCAGTACTCCAAGTGGGGTCTAACCAGGGTCCTATAAAGCTGCAGCATTATCTCCCGACTCCTAAACTCAATCCCTCGATTAATGAAGGCTAGTACGCCGTTAGGGGTAAGTTTTTCACACAGAGGGTGGTGGGCGAGTGGAATCGGCTGCCATCAGGGGTGGTGGAGGCAAACTCAATAGGGTCTTTTAAGAGACTCCTGGATGAGTACATGGAGCTTAATAGGATGGAGGGTTATAGGTAGGTCCAGAAGGTAGGGATGTGTTCGGCACAACTTGTGGGCCGAAGGGCCTGTTTGTGCTGTAGTTTTTCTATGTTTTTAAAATATGAAGTGTGCAATTTCCTCAGCATCAGAGTAGAATATCTGGAGCATTGATACTGCAGTTCAGCGAGTGGGCTATATTACAAATTCTGTAAAATGCAATATGTTTTCAATTGCCCTGTTCTGAGGAGATGCAGTGGGAAGGTTGGGTGCTTTCTCACACAGTAAGTTGGAGGAGGAGAGGAATTGGTAAACAGATCACCAAAAGTCACTATTGCCTACAAACGAGCAGATTGTTACACAGCCGCCAGCATTCTATATCATCTGGTCAGTTGAAGGAAAGCACAGCGTGCAAGAAAGACAGAAACCAAACTGGGACCTGGGTTTTAACTTGGAAAACTGAGTTGCAACAAGTTCAGCTGAATCATGTGGGGAGTGATTAAAATGAAGCTTGTCCTGTGAGGCACTATGATGTTCAGTTTTTGTGAGAATCAGAAATATGTTGGAGGGAATGAGCAATTTGGAGAGATTTGCTTTTGGGACCAGCTAACTTGGCTGTATAGTTTTTACTGGCCCTGTATTTTTTTTGTGTTCCTAAATAATCTGTACACTGTTTTCTGCCAATTTACTTTGTCACATCTTCACCCCCCACACACACACACACACACACACACACACACACACACACACACAACCTGTTCGCCCACCATATGTTTAGATAACCTAACCAAGGTGATTAAAATGATGGCTGTACAGAAACATAGAAAATCAAATCAGGGGTAGGCCATTCAGCCCTTCGAGCCTGCTTCACCATTCAATTTGATCATAGCTGATCATAAAATTCAATATCCTCATCCCATCTTCCCCCACCCCCCCATATCCCTTCATCCCTTTGTTTTGGCCTCAGCTACTTGCTGTGGTAATGAATTCTACTCTGGGTGAAGAAATTTCTCCTCACCTCAGTCCTTAAAGTTTTACCCAAACTGACCCCTCGTTCTGCATTTCCCCACCATCGGGAACATTCTTTCTGAATATACCTCATCTAATCCTGTTAGAATTTTGTAAGTTTCTATGAGATCGCCACTCGCTCTTCTAAACTCCAATGAATACAACCCTAAGCGACTTTGTCTCTCCTCGTATTCCTGGCCATCCCAGGAATCAGCCTGGTAAACCTTCACTGTACCTCTATAGCAAGGACATCTTTCCTCCGATAAGAACACCAAAACTGCACATAATACTCAGATTGTGGCCTCACCGACGTCATGTATAATTGCAGTAAAACATTCCTATTCCTGTACTCAAATCCTCTTGCTGTGAAGGCCAACATACTGCCGCCTTTACTGCCTGCTGTACCTGCACACTTACTTTCAGCAACTGATGCACGAGGACAACAAGGTCTCGCTGAGTATCCACCTCTCTCAATTTACACCCATTCAAATAATGATCTGCCTTCCTATTGTTGTGATCAAGAAGCTGTTGTTAAAGTAATTTCCCCGCCTCTCCATTCCCTACGCCTCAACAAGCTGTTCAAACTTCAGGTATCACAACTATATGGGGATGTGCCCCGTGGAATAGATAAGGGTGAACCAGTGGATATGGTGCATTTGGATTTTGAGAAAGCTTTTGATAAAATCCCACATAAGAGGTTAGTGTGCAAAATTGAAGCAATGGGATTCAGGGTAATATATTGGCATGGATTGAGAATTGGTTAGCATACAGGAAACAGAGAGTAGGTCATTTTTGAATTGGCAGACAGTGGCTAGTCTGGTTCCGCAGGGGTCAGTGCTTGTGCCTCAGCTATTCACAATATACATCAATGATTTGGATGAGGGAACCAAAAGTAATAATTTCCAAGTTTGCTAATAACACGAAACTTGGTGGGAAGGCTGTGTGGTGAGGAGGATGTTCAGAGGCTTCAAGGGATTTAGATAAGTTGAGTGAGTGGGCAAATACGTGGCAGATGCAGTACAATGTGGATAAATGTCCACATTTATCACAAACCACTCCAAAGATGTGACGGTTAGGTTGATTAGCCATGCTAAATTGCCCCTTAATGTCAGGAAGATTAGCAAGATATGGGGTTACGTGGAAGGGGTGGGAATGTTGTCGGTGTAGGCTCAATGGGTCGAATGTCCTCCTTCTGCACTGTAGGGATTCTATAAATGTGAAGTTATCCACTTTGGACGAGGAAGCAGAATGGCAGAATATTATTTAAATGGTGGTAGATTGGGAAACGTTAATGTACAAAGGTGTCCTAGTACATCAGTCATTGAAAGCAAGCATGCATATACAGCAAGCAGCGAGGAAGGCAAATGGCATGTGGGCCTTCATTGCAAGAGGACTTAAGTACAGGAGCAAGGATAATTTACCAAAGCTGTATAGGACCTTGGTGAGACCACACCTGGAATATTATGTGCAGATTTGGTTTCCTTATCTAAGAAAGAATCGACTTACCAAAGGGGGAGCACAGCGAAGGTTCACCAGACTGATTCCTGGGATGCAGGATTGTCATATGAAGAGAAATTGGGTCAACTAGGCCTGTATTCACTGGAATTTCTAAGAATGAGAGGGGATCTAATTGAAATGTATAAAATTTGACAGGACTGGACAGACTGGATGGAGGCGTGATGTTTCCTTTCGCTGGAGGGTCTCAAACAAGGGTTCACAGTGTCGGGATATGGGGCAGGCCAAGTAGGATTGAGATGAGGAAACATTTCTTCACTCACAGTTTAGTGAACTCACGGGATTCTTGAACACAGCAGGCTGTGGAGACCAAATCACTGAATATATTTAAGAAGGAAATGGATTTCTAAACTCTAATGGTGCCAAGAGGTATGGGGAGAGTACTGGAGTATGGCATTGAGACAGAGGATCATCCCTGATCATATTGAATGGTGAAGCAGGCTTAAAGGGCTGAATGGCCGACTCCTCCCATTTTTTAATGTTTCTGTGCCAGATTCTGTCCTCATTGAACTTGAACCTATTGGCTTCTCAGCAGAGCACCACTGAATAGCAGTCAGCCCCATCGGGACTCGCGCTGATGTTTTTCCTTTTCATTGTTCAGTGTTGCCAGTTTGTGCAGTTTACATTTTCTTAAAAAATCATCTTTTGTGACTGTATAACTCAAACATGTCTATTCTTCCTTTTTTTTCCCCCCCTTTAGAGTAAAAGTACTCTGAATCCCGACGCCAAGGAATTTGTTCCTGGAGTGAAGTATTGAAATTCGGAGATTCTTGCAGGCTGCCCTCTGCTGGAGGGCAACAAAAAAAATACAATTTCTGAACACTGTGAAGCAAGTCACTTTTTAGGAGGGCCTATTTGTTATAGATGCTATTGGATTACCCACCCTCTACCCCCTCCCCAACTGAAGACCTGTTTTAGATTTACTGTTTTTTTTTGGCTTGGTTCGGCTTTATTGCAAAAACAGCTTGGCCCTTTCACACTTTCTGGTACATGGAAGGCCAAGTTGGCATGCTCTCGCTGGTGTACGGTATTCCGTCTGCCACGTAACACAGTGGGTCTGTTACTTAAAACGACTGGTTTCATGGCATGGTGAGTGGTGAAGGAGGTGAATTGAACGTAATGCCAGAAGTTCCTCAGTTTAGGATACTCCATATTTCCTGAAGGATGAATTTAAAGTGACGGTATCCTTTTTTTTTTAAAAAGAAAAATTAAAAATTGGCTCAAGCGAAATAACAAAAGCACTTTGCCAAAATGATTTGATTCTAAAAGAATTGACAAATTACCAACTGTTGGAAACACACACACGCACATACCCACACCCTTTGGCTATTTTACTGCCTGATCATAAACTTCCCTGTCTTCCCTGCTCCAAGAGCTTTACAAATGTCGGGGTCGTAGAACAGCTATACAGAATACAGTATTACCACTGCCATTATATGTAGTCAATTTTATGGTCTAAACAAATTTCCTTCTAAAATAACATTGAAACGAGCAGTAAAGGGAACTTGCTGTAGAAGCTAAATATGTTACAATGCATATTGTAAGATTTTATAAATGCAGTATGTGTATCTTTTTGGGGGTTTTTGTCCTGAAATGCAGCCCAAATGAGCTAATAGAAAACCAAAAGGGATGCTGTTTGTTAAGAATAAGTTTGTGTCGGGAGATCCTTTACTGACTGAAAATTGGGTTACGTTTTTCACGGCAGGGGAGGAGGGTGGGCCATGTAAAATTGCCCAAGCTACAGAGTCCACAAGTGCTCGGCAAAGAGCTTTTCATGTAGCACACACCTGACATGGGAATCTAGCTCTCAAGTTCTCACAAAAACATCACTGCTTGTGTCTACCTAAATGGTGAAAATGGCATTGCTGTTGCAGCCTCTCTCGCACTTTCTGTCTCCCTGGGAAGATGATGCCCCTTTCAAGGCTCAGATCTATTTTTTTTCTTTTCTGATCTCGAGGACAAGTGAGTGCAGAAACAAACAGTACTGGAGAATAGATTTTTATTTTAAGAAAACAATAAGGTACTTGGCTACTCTTCTAAAGCTTTGGTCAGTGGAAAGTTCGGAAGTTCAATGGTTGAATGTGGTTTTTAAAAAAGATCATGGATAAATTCTTTGGGTGATGGGGATGTGTTAGTTCAGGACCTGATGGTATAAAAGTGGTTTGGCAGACGCCCCGATTTTAAGTAGCGTTAAAAGTTTTGTTTTGCACCTTGTGTTTCATTGGGAGGGAATTGAATTGGGTCTTAAGTTCTGAAACTCACCTTTTTCTTTAGATCTTTAGAAAGGCATCTCATAATTCACCACAAGGCACAGAAATAGGTGTCGGGGAGGGAATTAATTTCCAATTTGGGAGCAAAAAATTAAAGACTGATGCCTAATTTTCTTTGTGGAAGTTTTTAGTTAATCCAATCCAAAATCTACCGTGGGGAAGGAGTGGAGGAGTGGTAACCTTCATCTTCACTGCAGTGCTTTGGCCATTGATTTCTGAATGTTGGTGCTGGGAAAATGCTTTCTAGTGGGTGTAAGTGGGTACTGAAGTAGTGAAACTTTCTATGAATTTGACATTTTTGGGCTTGTCAGACTTCCACTTCTCCTAATCACCTGTCCTTAAAACCATGCAGGTCCTGAACGGGTGGGGGTTTTCAACCCCATAGTACTCATTTTCAGATATTGAAGTTGCTGTATTTCTTCCTGAGCCTTGTGTCAGCTTATATTAACAAAATGTATTTTATTGCTAATTTAAACCTAGTTTACCCCATTGAAAATGTTTCAAAATATTTTTATTGTACCTTTTCATGTTTCACCCAACTAATCCCACAAACTTTGTTGATTAGATCTTTTTGTGGCTGCATCGAGTAGCTCAAATCTCTAGAATGAGACCACTGTTGAGATGCTTTGGCAGTTTCCTTGATAATTAATTGCATGTGAAGAGTTCTTTATTCTTCTCCCCTCTCCCACCCCAGTTCTTTGGTTCTGTTTACAAAAATAGTGGAAATTCTATTATGTTGTTTTAATAAATGAGGATTTTTTTACATGCCATTATGCAGGACATCTGGCTGTGGCCTAAAGCATCTGTTTATGGCTCCTTCACTCCCCTAGTACACTTCATATTGTCATTAAAAAATCTTGTTTAATCTTCTGCATAATGTAAGCTGCCAAGTAATACTTTATTAGAAATCAACTCTCCTTTATACATTTTATAAACTAGATGGATGATATTGTATCATTCTGACAATCAGCTCTTGACCCTCTTTAAGTTGAAAGGATTTAAAGATATTTGAGTCTGTTTCAAGGTGACATTTTTCCCCCTGATGTTCTATCACACCTGCAGTGTTTGCTATCTTTGCTTAAGGTGGATTGGTGTTTGGAAGAAAGAAATATTCCACTTTCACCATCCTGTGTCATCATTAAATGCCCCTGAATTGGTTCTAATGTAGGTGGATGGCCCGCTCTACACTTTTTAGTTGTAGCATGGCTTCATTAGAACAACACCTGCACCTGCTTTGCACCAGTCCGACATTCCCCTTCGCTAAGCTGACTAGAATCATAGAATCCCTACAGTGCAGAAGGAGGTCATTTGGCCCATCAAATCTGCATCGACCACAATCCCGCCCAGGTCCTAACCCCGTAACCCCACATATTTACCCTGCTAATCCCCTGACACTAGATGGCATCTTTGAGTATAGTGCTAATTGCTGCTGAATTGTGGTCACTTTGGTGCTGCATAAGTGCCCACCAAAAACATGAATTTATTTTGTTTGGATCAGAAACTTCAATCACATCAATCGAGAGGATTGGAAACTACGTTCTAGGGGTGAAGAATGAGTTTTTGGTCTCTTGGTGACAGTGATTAAAGGCACTTTCCCCACATGTGAAATCATACTGACCAGGAGGCTCTAAATTCAATCCTCGGTGTGTGTTAAGTAAGCTGATGACAGCGAAGGAAGTAGCAATGAATGCTTAATATTGCATCTGCACTCCGAGACAAAAGAAAAGGAAGTAATATGGAATCCATCTCCTATCTGTGTCCAGTGCTGATGGAAAAGTCCATGTGTTTGAATGGCGAGCTGAACCACGATCAGATTCAAATATGGTGATCTCCACAGTCTGCTTCTGAAAATTGTGTCTGAGGAATAGTCATTTGAGGTACAAGTGGCAGCCTTGACAGACTATATTTCAGCATAAGCCAGTGGCATCAGGAGGAAAGGTGGTTAAAGTTTGAATAGTGTGAGTGGGGTGTTTAGGACAGGAAAGTTCTGATATGACAACTCATCCCATACTTGGGAAATTCTTTTTCTGAAACTTAATTTTAGCCATTACTGCTTATTTTGCTCTGCCTCCCAGTCTACCTAAAAAGAGAAAAATAGTGTTGCTGGTGTTTCTCCTGTTCTGATTATTCCATCGTATTGTTGCAATTGTGAACTTTCAGGGGGAAAAATTCTTCACAATGCATTGTCTGAATTTAGTATTGAAAAAGGTGAGAAGAATTTCTGCTGCTTTAATCATTCTGCAGGAAATCAGGGTGCGTCATTCTAGGTTACTGTATGTTGCATTTAAAATAATGTGTGGCAACTATTGTGCCTCCTCCACCCAACTTTCCCCTCTTGAATCTTTAACTAGGAGACTATAAAATGTGGCCCAGAGAGAATTTTTCCGAATTCAGGTTTCTCTGGTGCAGTAATAACTGGGAATTAGAGCATCAAGGTGAATAAAACAAACACATCTCGGAACATGAATGTGTTTTTTGATTAGAAGATGGGTAAAGTTCGGCCCCATGTTAAGTCTCAGGTGATCTTTGGACTGTGCGGAGTATACAAGTTCTCCCTGTGTCTGCGTGGGTTTCCTCCCACAGTCCAAAGATGTGGGGTTAGGTTGATTGGCCATGGTAAATTGCCCCATAGTGTCAGGTGGACGAGCTGGGTGAATGCTTGGGGTTACGGGGATAGGGCCTGGATGGGATTATGTTCCGTGCAGACTCGATGGGCCGAATGGCTTCCTTGTGCACTGTAAGGATTCTATGACCTGGCTATTAAGGTTGCTCTTCTTTTAAATTCCATTAGTGATCCAAAATGTTGTTAATGCAACCACAGAATTTAAGTTTAGCCAGGTTTATTTGCATGCATTAGGTTTTTGTGGATATTTGGTTGCTATTTGGCAAATTGGCTGGGGTTTCTCCCCATCTCCCCCTCTGCCAATCCCACTCACTTCACCCCTTCATAGCTGCATAGTTAATATATGTGGAGTAATGAGGATCTGCCTCAGAAAATCCTGTTTGTACCGCACATCTTACACTGCCCCCAGCATCCAGGTACATACCATGCTGTTTCAAGAATTGTGGGACTCCTGTATGCTTGTATTTGTACACTTTCCATTTGTGCCCATGTTTTGAAGCTTAGAAGCAAATGAACTCTCCAATGTGAGGATACCCTATCCCACCATGCACTTAGCTTTTCATTTTCTCTCAAATTTCAGGGAAAGGTCTTTCAACCCATGTATCTCCATTTTTGTTAATTGCAAATAGGATGCATGTAACTCCTTGGGCCCAGTCTGTATCAATTTGATGGTAAACTGCGCTGGTGATAAAAGTTCCTGGTCAGTGCTGTGGTTCATGTACATCACTGCTGACTATTTTGTTTATTGCTTGCATGTATGAGGAGTTGGTGCAAGGGCGAGCTCAGGTTTTAATGGTGCAAGGATCTACCATACCAGCTTTGCTTTTTAAATTATGCAGGAAAAGAAAACTTGACTAAAATCAGCTGTTCTACGTGCTGTCATTATCCTGGCTGCTCCATGCATTCATTTAGCATTTTCCATCAAGATTTGCCTGTATGTGGGGAATAAAAAATAGAGCAAACTAAAATGCTAGACCGCTGGACCTGTCGGGGCAATGCTGAAGTTCTGTGCCCTTGAAGCTGACAGCTGCTCATTTCTAAGCTTGCTGTGTAATTGGAATAGTTGGCACGGTGCTAGAATTCTGTTTCTTTTCTCATTTGTGTTAACTTGCTACCTACATTTTAGTTTAAATTTGCATTTCACTTGGTACAATGTGCACTTGAGACATTGAGCTTTTTTTGTTCATTGCTGGAGCGCTGGATTTGGAAAAACTTCATCTTTGCATCTGGAGGATAATTACAACATTTCTGACAGTAGTGAATGCATTTCAGAAATCTTTTATTGACACTTTGGGACATCTTGAAGTTGTGAAAAGCGTGATAAATATGCAATTCTTCCCTTCTGTCTGTCTTTTTCTTCTTTTTTTTTTTCTCCCTCTGTCAAATTATTGCAAACCAATCATGACCAAAAAGGGGGAGGGGGGAAACAAAAGAGTCATCCTGTTAAACAGCATATAAGTTTGTAAAACCAAAATATTTAAGTTTTAACATTGAAAACCTTGTTGAACATAGGAACATATTGTGTGATTTATTTTGTTAATTCGTTTGGAAAGGTCTAGCACCATGACTATGCATTTGGGGCAGGGTAATGTCCCATTATCTAACTGGTTTTTGTTTCCCTACAAGCTCTCTTTCGCTTATCCCTGAGACTTACAATCTTCAATGGCAGACCAGCTTGACAGACTTGGCTGGTGAAGATTTAACCAAGATGGCATTTTGTCGACTGAAACCTAGCAATCCTATTGGCTGAGGTGCATAGCCATTAAATGCATTACAGCCGAGCTCCCCAATTTACTCTGAGACGTCCACTAATGCCACTCTGAAATTGATTTCTTAAAAAGTCAACTGAGAGACCATGTATCTCAGTTCCCTCTGGAAATTATCCAACATCTTTTCGAGCATGCGTTTCTCTTTTACCCTGCCTCTCAGTCCCCAAATAGCCCTGTTCATGATCTTAAATTGTTGGCAATGGTTCTTGGTCCCATAAAAATTCAGTTACACAGTATCATTATTGCCATTTTGCTACCTGGTAGTTAATGGATTGGATCAGTCCTGGGGTAAAATCTGTTTAAACCACAGTTGCCAGCATATTTCTGTATTACTACCATTTCTGTATTAAAAATTGAGTTCTCAGCATTTTGTCGAGACAAGGGCATTATCCGATTGTGGATGTATCGCCTTGGTTTATTGTTAATTATCTGACACAAGTGTGGAATAAAATTTGTAATTTACTTATTTGTTTAGTCTGTTTTCCTTGAACTGCAATATACAGAATTCTACAGGTACAAAACAATAACAATGCAGATATCAAGAAATTGTTGATAGAATTTGCAGCACAAAAAATTCTGTCCAAATGGTCCATGCTGGTGCTTTGGTCTCCCCTAAAAGTGGAAACATCATCGTTTATATCACATCAAATTCTTCCATAAACCTGATGACATTTATCAAATAAAATAATTACAAATCCAATCAATAAAAAATATCATTTGGGGTATTTTACCACAATAGAATCCTATTTATCCAACACTAACAAAACATATTTAGTATGTGTCTTCATTTGTGGTACCTATTTATGTGTTTGCAGGTGCTCTGTATACTTGTCCAACAGTTAAGTGTGTGCTTTGTGCAACAAAAGATTCTGCAACAAAAGATGCTGAAAGTCTGGCACTCCATCTCAATGAAACTGAATATTTATGGCCAGTCTGCATGATGATGCACTGAATCTGCTCACTGAATTCAGGTTGAGACTGCAGCGAACGCATTTCGTATTACCACTGGCAGTAAATGTCATCTTTCTGGGCTGGATTCAAACCCATTCCTGATTTGATGGGGCAAGCCAGGTCAGTTTGACACCATTGATCCATTTGATGAAGAAACAGAAAATTGGAATTCTAATGCAGAAATATTCCAATATTACGTTCCAGGAAACAAGATTCCCGAGGACCTCATGGTTCCGCCTTAGCACCATTCGTAGTAAAACTTCTAATTTACTCTCTAGTCTGATTCAGCCAGAGCGTTTTATGTTTCATAAGAGAAATCGGCTAGAAGGAGAAAATATAGCACAATTTGTTGTGGTACTAAAGTGCTTCTGGATGATATGATCAGAGATATCTTTTGTGGGCTGAGGAATGAGGCTTTTCAGCAGGCCTGTGGCAGATGTGGGAACCAACAAGACAGTAACACATGACCTCATCCTTGTCTGCCAACCTGCCTGCCACAGATGCATCTGTCCACGATAGAACTGGCAGCAGTGACCACCAAACAGTTGTTGTGGAGACTAAGTCCCATCTTTACATTGAGGATACCCTCCATCATGCTGTGTGGCACTACACCATGCTAAATGGGATAGATTTCGCACAGATCTAGCAGCTCAGGATTGGGCATCCATGAGGTGCTGTGATTCACCAACAGCAACAGAATTGTGCTTAATCACAATCTGTAATCTCATGGCCCAGCATGTTCCTCACTCTACCATTATCACCAGCCAGGCGATCAGCCCTGGTTCAAAGAAGAGTGCAGGAGGGCATACCAGGAGCAGCACCAGACATACCTAAAAGCGAGGGGTCAATCGGGTGAAGCTATTATACAGAACTACTTGCAAGTCAAACAATGAAAGCAGTATGTGTTAGAGGTAAGCGACCCTACAACCGATGGATCAGATCTAAGCTCTACAGTCTTGTCACATCCAGTCGTGAATGGTGGTGGACAATTAACTCACTGGAGGAGGAGGTTCCACAAATAGCCCCATCCTCTGATTTGGGAGGGGAGGGGGGGGGGGGGGGTGAGTGTTGGTGGGGGCGAGCTCAGCACATCAGTGTAAAAGATGAGGCTGAATCATTTACAACAATCTTCAGGCAGAAATGCCAAGTGGATGCTCCTTTTGCTATCAACAATTGGCTTCAACTTACTCTCAGTAAAGAAACTCAGTATTCAGCTCCTTCCCAGATGCTTTTCCTCTACTTCAGGCAGACTTGGGCCAGGGATTCCCAGGTGCTTGTGGGGATGTTACACTTATTCAAGGAGGTTTTGCAGGTGTCTTCCTCTGTCCTGTGGAGGTTACTTGCAGCGACAAAGCTCTAAGATAAGCACCTGTTTCCATTTAAACCATATGATGTAGGAGCAAAAGTAGACCATTCGGCCGACCGAGTTTGCTCTACCATTGAATGAAATCATGACTGACCTATAATGATGATCCTCAACTCGATTTTCCCACCTTATCCCTATAGCCCTACATTTCTATCAACCTTGAGCATTCCTGAGGGCCCAGCCCGGCTCTCTGCAGTAAAGAATTCCACAGATTCGCTCCCCTCAGAGAAGAAATTCCTCCTCATCTCTGTCTTAAATAAACAACCCCTTACTCTGAGATTATGCCTTCTAGTCCTAAACTCTCCCAAGTGGGGACAGCATCTACCCTGCCAAGCCCACTGAGATTCCAATATGTCTCAATAAGGTAGAATCATAGAATCTACAATGCAGAAGAAGGCTATTTGGCTCATCAGGCCTGCAATGACAGCAATCCAACCCAGGTCCTATCCCTGTAACCCCACATATTTACCCTCCTAATCCCCCTGACACTAATGGGCAATTTAGTGTGGCCCATGAACCTAACCCGCACATCTTTGGACTGTGGAAGCAAACTGGAGCACCTGGAGGAAAGCCATGTAGACACGGGAATAATGTGCAAACTCCATACAGACCACCACCCAAGGTCGGAATTGAACTCAGGTCCCTGGTGCAGTGAGGCAGCAGTGCTAACCACTGTGCCACCATGCTGCCCGCTCATTCTAAACTCCAATGAGTACAGGCCAAATATAGTCAACCTCCTTATAATTCCTCCACACCCAGGATCAACCAAGTGAACCTTCTCTGGACTGCCGCCAATGTCAGTATATCTTTCCTTGGTTAAGGGGACCATATCTGTTCACAGTATTCCAGGTGTGGTCTAACTTCTATAGTTTCAGCAAGATTTCTCTATTTTTATAGAGCAGTGGAGAAAAGAACGAAACTCAGACCATGACAATTATTAAGCAAGGTTATGCTCCATTCTCTTTGAAATGAAGGTCAGCATTCCATTTGCTTTCCATATTACCTGATGAACTTGCATGTTAGCTTTTTGTGATTTATGCATAAGGACTCCCAAATCCCCCTGAGCTGCAGCTTTCTGCAGTCTTTCTGCATTTAACTAATATTCAGCTCCTTTATTCTTCTTACCAAAAGCACAAAAAGTCACATTCTCCTACATTACATTCCATCTGCCAAGTTTTGGCTACTCACCTAACCTGTCTATATCCCTCTGTAGATTCATTGTGTCATCCTCACCACTTGCCTTCTTTGTGTCATCTGCAAACTTGATATTTGTACATTCCCTTCCTGTGTCCAAGTCATACATATATATATGTATAAAAAATTGTGGACCCAACACTGATCCCTGTTGCACTCCACTAGTTACAGGCTGCCATCCTGAAAATGCCCTGCTTATCCCACCTCTGTCTTCTATTTGTTAGCCAATCCTCTATCCATGCTAATATACTACCCACAATGTGCTCTTGTTAAGTAGCCTTTTGTGTGGTATCTTACCAAACATGTTTTGGAAATCAAAGTATATTACACCTACTGGTTCCCCTTTATCTATCCTGTTTGTAATCACCTCAAAGAATTCTAATAAATTTGTCAAGCATGAGTTTCCCTTCATGCAGCCAAGCTGACTGCTTGATTATATTATGCATTTCTAAATGCTCTGCTATTACTTTGTTCATAAAGGACTCTAACATTTTGCCAATGATAGATGTTAAGCAAATTGGCCTATAGTTAAAAGCAAAATACTGTGGATGCTGGAATCTGAAACAGAAACAGAAAATGCTGGAAAATCTCAGCCCGTCTGACAGCATCTGTTGGGGGGGAAAAGCCAATGCTTCGAGTCTAGATGACCCTTCGTCAGAGCTGGATGAGGGGTCATCTATGGGCTATAGAATCAAGCACCAATACTCCTACTGTCCTCCTTTCTCCTTCCCACAGGACCTCATTAGCTGCAGTGGTGCCTGCTCTCCTCACTGGAGAAGAAATTAGATATACCTCTTGGGGCTAAAGCGATCAAGGGACAAAGGGGAAAGAGGGATCAGGATATTGAATTGATGATCAGCCATGATCAAAATGAATGGCGGAGCATTCTTGAAGGGCCGAATGGTCAACTGCTCCCATTTTTTATGTTTCTATGAAGTCTCACTCTTCATACCCCACTCTCCTTGCTGAAGTCTCGCCCTTTCTACACCACAGTGTAAAAACATTGAGCTTGAATAAACCATTATTAATGTGCAAGAGTACCCCCTTCTAACTTGAGTTACAAAGTGCCTTTTGCTGCACATGTAAACTAAATAGCGATGAAACAATAAGGTGGAAGGAAAGGGATTTCCAATTCATGCTCTAATCAAAGATATTACGCAATTGGCGGCTTGTTCAACCCATTGCTCAACATTTATCCCCATTTTAGCATCAACTTGGTCATCAGTTGAAGCTGTCTGCATATGGAGAACCTGATTGGTTTGGTCACTATCAGGAGCTAGCATTCACGGTGGTCTCACATTAATGAAGTGCTGTCTGTTGTATATCCTGTCCTGACCCTCTGTCATGTTCATACATTTAAGGCCGTGTTTTGTGATGCTACCCCTCACACATACACACACACGTGAGGTCACGTTCAGCAGTATCTCATGCACCAAAGATCAAATGCTGCTGGCAAAGAACGCTGTTCTCACCTCCATACCCCTTGAAGCCCCTCTCAACCCCTCATTGCTTCTCTCCTGACCACTTGCTGCCCCATGCCTGTCATCCCACTCCCTAACTTTCACTGCCTTAGCTCATGGTAAGCAGCAAGTGGCAAAGAGTTGGGAGAGAGGCGATGGTGAGAGGTGGCAAGGGGATCAGTGGTGAGAAAGCTGGATGTGCAGATTCCACACAGATGTGAAATATCAATGGGTAATAAGCATTAAACAACCACTTCAGCCGCAAGGGGATGCACGGGTGGACAAACTGAGTGCAAAGGGAATCAGGTGTTGCAGTACATTGAGTAATTTTCACAGTAACTTAACTGCAGTGTTAATGTAAGCCTACTTGTGACATTAATGAATAAACTTTAGACTGTAGCAGCACAGTGCTGTCTCACAGCAAGAAGTTTAACAACACCAGGTTAAAGTCCAACAGGTTTATTTGGTAGCAAAAGCCACACAAGCTTTCGGAGCTGCAAGCCCCTTCTTCAGGTGAGTGGGAATTCTGTTCACAAACAGAGCATATAAAGACACAAACTCAATTTACATGAATAATGGTTGGAATGCGAATACTTACAACTAATCAAGTCTTTAAGAAACAAAACAATGTGAGTGGAGAGAGCATCAAGACAGGCTAAAAAGATGTGTATTGTCTCCAGACAAGACAGCCAATGAAACTCTGTGGGGGTTACAAATAGTGTGCCATGAACCCAATATCCCGGTTGAGGCCGTCCTCGTGTGTGCGGAACTTGGCTATCAGTTTCTGCTCAGCGACTCTGCGCCGTCGTGTGTCGCAAAGGCTGCCTTGGAGAACGCTTACCCGAATATCAGAGGCCGAATGCCCGTGACCGCTGAAGTGCTCCCCAACAGGAAGAGAACAGTCTTGCCTGGTGATTGTCGAGCGGTGTTCATTCATCCGTTGTCGCAGCGTCTGCATAGTTTCCCCAATGTACCATGCCTCGGGACATCCTTTCTTGCAGCATATCAGGTAGACAACGTTGGCCGAGTTGCAAGAGTATGTACCGTGTACCTGATGGATGGTGTTCTCACGTGAGATGATGGCATCTGTGTTGATGGTCCGGCACATCTTGCAGAGGTTGCTGTGGCAGGGTTGTGTGGTGTCATGGTCACTGTTCTCCTGAAGGCTGGGTAGTTTGCTGCGGACAATGGTCTGTTTGAGGTTGTGCGGTTGTTTGAAGGCAAGAAGTGGGGGTGTGGGGATGGCCTTGGCGAGATGTTCGTCTTCATCAATGACATGTTGAAGGCTCCGGAGGAGATGCCGTAGCTTCTCCGCTCCGGGGAAGTACTGGACAACGAAGGGTACTCTGTCCACTGTGTCCCGTGTTTGTCTTCTGAGGAGGTCGGTGCGGTTTTTCGCTGTGGCGCGTTGGAACTGTTGATCAATGAGTCGAGCGCCATATCCTGTTCTTATGAGGGCATCTTTCAGTGTCTGGAGGTGTCTGTTGCGATCCTCCTCATCCGAGCAGATCCTGTGTATACGGAGAGCTTGTCCGTAGGGGATGGCTTCTTTAACGTGTTTAGGGTGGAAGCTGGAGAAGTGGAGCATCGTGAGGTTATCCGTGGGCTTGCGGTACAGTGAGGTGCTGAGGTGACCGTCCTTAATGGAGATGCGTGTGTCCAAGAATGCAACCGATTCCGGAGAGTAGTCTATGGTGAGTCTGATGGTGGGATGGAGCTTGTTGATGTCATCATAGAGTTGTTTCAGTGATTGTTCACCATGAGTCCAAAGGAAGAAAATGTCATCGATGTATCTAGTGTATAGCATCGGTTGAAGGTCCCGTGCGGTGAAGAAGTCTCGTTCGAACCTGTGCATGAAGATGTTGGCATATTGAGGTGCGAATTTGGTCCCCAGGCTGTTCCGTGTTTCTGGATGAAGAACTGGTTGTTGAAGGTGAAGATATTGTGGTCCAGGATGAAGCGGATGAGATGTAAAATTGCATCTGCAAACTGGCAGTTGTTGGCGCTGAGCACTGAGGCCGTTGCAGCAATGCCATCGTCATGGGGGATGCTGGTGTAGAGTGCCGAGACATCCATTGTGACGAGGAGCGCTCCTGGTTCAACTGCTCCATGTGTGCCGAGTTTCTGTAGGAAGTCTGTCGTGTCGCGACAAAAGCTGGGGGTTCTTTGTACAATGGGTTTCAGGATGCCCTCGACATAGCCGGAGAGGTTCTCGCACAGGGTCCCATTGCCCGATACGATGGGACGGCCGGGTGTGTTTGCCTTGTGTATCTTCGGGAGGCAGTAGAGATCTCCAACGCGGGGAGTACGTGGGATGAGAGCACGGAGGGTGTTCTGAAGGTCCGGATCAAAGGTCTTGATCAGAGTGTTGAGTTGACGGGTGTGTTCTTTGGTCGGATCTGCAGGTAACTGTCTGTAGTGTTCCTCGTTGTTTAGTTGTCGGTACACTTCTTTGCAGTAATCCGTTCTGTTCAGTATGACGATGGCCCCTCCTTTGTCTGCTGGTTTGATGACAATGTTGCGGTTGGTCTTGAGAGCGTGGATGGCGTTACGTTGTGCTTGGGTGATGTTCGGGGCTGTCTTGTGAGTGCGGCTGATGAATTTGGTGTTGACGCACCTCCTGACGGCTTGGGCATACATGTCAAGTCGAGGGCAGCGGCCTTCCGGAGGAGTCCAATTCGACTCTTTCCTCTTCGGATGCACTGCGGATCTCTCTGTCGGCTGTTCCGGTTCATTGGCTGTCCCATTGTGTTCGTTGTTGGCCTCTTGGGGTTTGTGGAAGAACTCCCTCAGCCTCATTCACCTGATGAATTCCTCTGTGTCTGCTGCGAGACTGATGGGGTCTATTTTGGTGGTGGGGCAAAAATTAAGCCCTCGGCTGAGAACTTCGATTTCATCTGGTTGAAGTGTGTAGTCCGATAAGTTGACAATGGACTTCCCTGCAGTGGTACTGTTCTCTACTGTGGTACCGGGGGAGGCTTGGTTGCTGCTGGTGGTGATGCCGAGTTTCTCAAGTTTCCTGTTCTTGGTGTGCATGTAGATGGTGTAGTTCCTTTGTCTCGTCTGCTTGGCAGAGTTTCGCAGCTGGTCTGCATCCTGAGCGCAAGTTGAGAATATGGACTCTATCTTGGTTTCCAGGCTGCGGCGTTTGCTGTAGAGGTGGTTGAGGAGGGTGAGAGAGATGCGACGGCAAAGTCTCTCAGCGTAGTCTGTGTTAAAGGTTGACCTGAGTGGGTTCGTGATCCGTAGTCCTTTCGGTATTTTGTCTGCTTTCTTGCATCTTTGTAGAAACTTGATGTCTGTGTTGATATGCGCGATCTTCTTGGAGATCCTCTCCACTTGGAGCCGGCAGTTTGCGGTGTCTATGGTAGTCATGATGTGGAGATGCCGGCGTTGGACTGGGGTAAACACAGTAAGAAGTTTAACAACACCAGGTTAAAGTCCAACAGGTTTATTTGGTAGCAAAAGCCACACAAGCTTTCGGAGCTGCAAGCCCCTTCTTCAGGTGAGTGGGAATTCTGTTCACAAACAGAGCATATAAAGACACAAACTCAATTTACATGAATAATGGTTGGAATGCGAATACTTACAACTAATCAAGTCTTTAAGAAACAAAACAATGTGAGTGGAGAGAGCATCAAGACAGGCTAAAAAGATGTGTATTGTCTCCAGACAAGACAGCCAATGAAACTCTGTGGGGGTTACAAATAGTGTGCCATGAACCCAATATCCCGGTTGAGGCCGTCCTCGTGTGTGCGGAACTTGGCTATCAGTTTCTGCTCAGCGGTCTCACAGCGCCAGGGACCTGGGTTTGATTCCCGGGTTGGGTCACTGTGCGGAGTTTGCACATTCTCCCCATGTCTGCGTGGATTTCCTCCGGGTGCTCCGGTGTCCTCCCACAGTCCAAAGATGTGCAGGTTAGGTGGATTGGCCATGCTAAATTGCACCTTAGTGTCAGGGGGACTAGCTAGGGTAAATGCATGGGGTTGTGGGGATAGGACCTGGGTGGGATTGGGGCCAGTGCAGACTCGACGGACCAAATGGCCTCCTTCTGCACTGTAGGAATTCTATGATTCTTTCATTTGGAAGGTAAAGGCTGACTGAGCGGCTGGGCTAAATGCCTTAATTCTGTGATGTAACTTGACGGTACTTGCGAGGATTCGAGAGGTCAGGTCACATGTCTGACCAGGTCTCTTAAAGGGCTCATTGAGCTGAGCTAATCATTGTTGGCATTTACACTTCTTCTAATACTATTGACCTGCCTTCTTCCTTGTAACTCATTCTGATTGTTGATGTAGTTTCTGGGGTCAATCACTAAAAGTGACTTCCAGAATCATGGAACTTCATTCTCAGGATATGGATGTCGGTGGATTTTATTGCACCATTTGATACAGCTGAATAGCTTTCTTCCAGGCAGCATTCCTCCCCTCAAGAATGCTCACAAAGCAGTTAAATTTTTACATCGATCCGATAGCTTCTTGGCTGTTTTTGCTGATGCCAGCTTTTGAAAAACAAAATTCTGAAATTACCATGAGGGATTCTGAACTCATGGGGATAGATATTCGTGCCCGCCTGGAGATGGGAATGATGTCAGGATTGTCCAGAACCCGTTTTTTCACAGCGATTGTAAATTTCTGATACAAAAAGAAGCCCGCACAATTATTCCTATAGGCGGGGAAAAGTTCAGGTTAAGGTCAGGTCATGACCTCGCGCACACATCTGGGCGGCACGATGCCAGGCCAGGTAAGGACAGCAGATTTCCTTCCCTAAGGGACAGTGGTTTGCATTGCTGCCTCTCAGCACCAGGGACCTGGGTTCAATTCCAGCCTTGGGTCACTGATTTGATTTGATTTGATTTGATTTATTACTGTCACATGTATTAACATACAGTGAAAAATATTGTTTCTTGCGCGCTCTACAGAGAAAGCATACCGTTCATAAAGAAGGAAACGAGAGTGCAGAATGTAGTGTTACAGTCACAGCTGGGGTGTAGAGAAAGATCAACTTAATGCAAGGTAAGTCCATTCAAAAGTCTGACACAGAAGGGAAGAAGCTGTTCTTGAGTCAGTTGGTACGTGACCTCAGACTTTTTCCCGAAGGAAGAAGGTGGAAGAGAGAATGTCCGAGGTGCATGGGGTCCTGGATAATGCTGGCTCCTTTGCCGAGGCAGTGGGAAGTGTAGGCAGAGTCAATGGATGCGAGGCTGGTTTGTGTGGTGGATTGGGCTACATTCATGACAAACAAAGAACAAAGAACAGTACTGCACAGGAAACAGGCCCTTCAGCCCTCCAAGCCTGTGCCGCTCCTTGGTCCAACTAGACCAATCGTTTGTATCCCTCCATTCCCAGGCTGCTCATGTGACTATCCAGGTAAGTCTTAAACGATGTCAGCGTGCCTGCCTCCACCACCCTACTTGGCAGCGCATTCCAGGCCCCCACCACCCTCTGTGTAAAAAACGTCCCTCTGATGTCTGAGTTATACTTCGCCCCTCTCAGCTTGAGCCCGTGACCCCTCGTGATCGTCACCTCCGACCTGGGAAAAAGCTTCCCACTGTTCACCCTATCTATACCCTTCATAATCTTGTATACCTCTATTAGATCTCCCCTCATTCTCCGTCTTTCCAAGGAGAACAAACCCAGTCTACCCAATCTCTCCTCATAGCTAAGACCCTCCATACCAGGCAACATCCTGGTAAACCTTCTCTGCACTCTCTCCAATGCCTCCACGTCCTTCTGGTAGTGCGGCGACCAGAACTGGACGCAGTACTCCAAATGTGGCCTAACCAGCGTTCTATACAGCTGCATCATCAGACTCCAGCTTTTATACTCTATACCCCGTCCTATAAAGGCAAGCATACCATATGCCTTCTTCACCACCTTCTCCACCTGTGTTGCCACCTTCAAGGATTTGTGGACTTGCACACCTAGGTCCCTCTGTGTTTCTGTACTCCTGATGACTCTGCCATTTATTGTATAACTCCTCCCTACATTATTTCTTCCAAAATGCATCACTTCGCATTTATCCGGATTAAATTCCATCTGCCACCTCTCCGCCCAATTTTCCAGCCTATCTATATCCTGCTGTATTGCCCGACAATGCTCTTCGCTATCCGCAATTCCAGCCATCTTCGTGTCATCCGCAAACTTGCTGATTACACCAGTTACACCTTCTTCCAAATCATTTATATATATCACAAATAGCAGAGGTCCCAGTACAGAGCCCTGCGGAACACCACTGGTCACAGACCTCCAGCCGGAAAAAGACCCTTCGACCACTACCCTCTGTCTCCTATGGCCAAGCCAGTTCTCCACCCATCGAGCCACTTCTCCTTGTATCCCATGAGCCTTAACCTTCTTAACCAACCTGCCATGTGGGACTTTGTCAAATGCCTTACTGAAATCCATATAGATGACCTTTTATAGTTCCTTGCAGTTTTGGGCAAGGCGAGTTGTTGTTGGGTCAGGCGAGTTTTGGAAAGCTTCTGAAACCCCACCTTCAATCCCCACCCTGTTTGACAGTTCATAAACCTTGGGGAAAGCCTGCAGAGGAGTCGGAAACACTGTTAAACGTTAAGCATTAAATGGTTTGACAGCTTCAAATATAATGATGAGATGCTGTCTAATAAGTTGGATGTATTTTTATTGCAGTGATTGATCATAGCGCTCTGTTCTGCAAACATACCTTGACCAGCATTGTCCAAGTGTTGCAGTGTATTGCAGTACTTTTCCTGTTAGGAAGATGATATTATGCGTTCAGAACTCAGCTGATCTGATTTAAATGTTCACATTGTGTTTAGTTTTTTAAAAAATGGATCTGCTTCTTTCTGTGGGAGAAAAAGAACAGACACCTGCTCCTGGACTGCTATGATTGACAGGATATCTGGTATAGCTTAGGAAAAACATGTGCACCTGTTTCTGCTCTTCCAGTAGGTTCCATTGTCTAGAGCTACAAAGAACAAAGAAAATTACAGCGCAGGAACAGGCCCTTCGGCCCTCCAAGCCTGCACCCACAATGCTACCCGACTTAACTAAAACCCCCTACCCTTCCGGGAACCATATCCGTCTATTCCTGTCCTTTTCATGTATTTGGCAAGACGCCCCTTAAAAGTCGCTATCGTATCTGCTTCCACTACCTCCTCCGGCAGCAGGTTCCAGGCACAAAGTTCCAGCTACAGTGTAATCCATTCTGAAAAGCTGGGACCATGATTTTTTAAAAATTCATTCGTGGGACATGGGGGTCACCGGCTAGCCAGCATTTATTGCCTATCCCTAAATGCCCGAGGGCAGTTGAGAGTCAACCACATAGCTTTGGCTCTGATTCACAAATAGGCCAAGTCAGGTAAGGACAGCAGATTTCCTTCCCAAAGGACATTAGTGAACCAGGTGGGTTTTTCCCTCAATTGACAATGGTTTCATGGTCATCAGTAGATTCTTAATTCCAGATATTTTATCCAGATATTCCAGATTGCTTGTTTGAGTTTCAAATTTCACTTTGCAGTGGCTTGTGTTCACATTTTGGTAGTTTTAAGAGATTATTGAAAGATTACTTTTCTTTGTGGATATTGAATAGATACAAACATCTATTTGTTTTTACAACTGAGTGAACCATTGAGTGGATTTAACATACAGTATTTTTAATTTGGTCAGGATTTTCATTTTGTTAGTGACATTTCCATTAGATTGTTGGAGGTGCACTATTTAAAAGTCAATATAAAAGGATTCCTGTTGCCATTACATGGCTCCTGAGGACTGTGCATGATGGCTGCTCGATGAGTGACAAGGGAGAATGCATGGGGAATGTGAGGGAGCATGGAGGTTATGAGGTATCAACGGTGAGGATTAGGATTAAGAATGATGTGGAAAACTAGGCCAAATTCCACATGAACCAAGGAAGATGGGCCTTCTACATAGCCCATCATGTCACATGCAGTGCTCTGACTCTGCCTCAGGACTCTGAAAACATGAACCCTGACTGCCCACCTATCCAGGAGATGAAATATGTCTGGCATGGGCAAAGGTGACAGGTTCGGTTTTCGGGAAGTGGACTGACTCCTGTTTCTGAACCCAACAAGAAAATCTAGCCCATGCTCTCTGGATTATTAGTTCTGGCTTCTGGATTACTAGCCCAGTAACATAAACACAGTGCTATCATACCTACACTAACACTCTCTCCAAAGAGGTCTCTCTTGTAAGAGGTTTAGCACGAGGAGCATTTAATCATGTATCTGAGGTCCCTCAACTATTGGAAAGATTCTGCTTTTATACCTCTTTCCCAGGTTAGCCTATTGGCAATAGCACTTTCCTTGTTGGGTTCAACGTTGTGGCTCACCACCTTCTCGAAAACAATTAGGGATGGGTTACAAATGCTGGCCTTTCCAGTGACGCATTCCCATACAAATATTTTTGACATTTATCCCTCCATTACTTCGCAAAGCAGAGGTGATTTATTTCAACGTCTGTAGGACATTGCTTGCCTACAAAACAAAATTAATTGTTTTGAAGGACTTAGACATCCTGCGAATGTGTAAATTGCTATACTACATTTGAAAAAGTAGAATAGCCCATCCAGCCCATCAAGCCTGTTTCACCATTCAATTAGTTTGTGGCCGATCTTAACTCCATCTATCCACTCCTTTAATACCCTTGCTCAACAAAAGTCTATAAGTGCGGCATGGTGGCACAGTGGTTAGCACTGCTGTCTCACAGCACCTAGGACCCGGGTTCAATTCCAGCTTTGGGTCACTGTCTGTGTGGAGTCTGCACGTGCTCCTCGTGTCTGCGTGGGTTTCCTCCAGGTGCTCCGGTTTCTTCCCACACTCCAAAGGTGTGCAGGCTGGGTGGATTGGTCATGCTCAGTTGCCCAAAGTTTCTCAAGATGTGTAGTTTAAGGGGATTAGTGGGGTAAATATGTGGGTTACGGGGATAAGGCCTGGGTAAGATGCTCTGTTGGAGAGTAGGTACAGACTCGATGGGCCGATTGGCCTCCAGCTCTCTAGGGATTCTATGATTTTATGAATCATTCTATGAAATGCATTTTTACATCATAATATCTAGCACAATTCGAATGGATTTTGGATGTATATCAAAAGGTTGTTCTGAATCTCCTTTATTGTTTGCTTGAGTGACAGTAGGTATAAGCTGAAGAAGTTCCATTGGTGAATGTGGTGTCAGTAAAGATGTGACTCATGTTAGTATTTGAAAGGCACTAATAAAATGAAGGAGTGGTTGATTGAGTGATTTATATGTTTGAGTGCTTTGAATAGTGTGCACTTGAACATTGGTGGAGGGATAGAACATGTGTGAGAAGTGTTAGTAAGGTCATGTGGGATGATGTATGTTTGTAATAGCATTAATGATGAGAAGCAGTGGATAACACCCTGTCTTCTGCCATCTTGTACACTTGGCGATCTACTCTGTGGAAATCATGTTATTTAATCTGGCCAGCCGATTACAACTGCGCCTGCAAACAAAGAGACCATTATGATAAATAAATTGTACTTGGTTAATGATTTTCATTGTCATAAATTTGATGGAAATTAAACATTAAAATATTTCTCATTTTGGCTCAATTGAAAAGTAGCTTGATGCCAAAAGCATAGATTAGGATTGAACATAATTTTCCAGTTTCGGGGCGAATGCGGCTGGAAAATCCCGCCCGAGGTCAATGGACCTTTCCATGGTTCTCCCCTCGCCCGCTCCGATTCCTGTGGTAGGTGGGACGGTAAAATTCACCCCAATGTGTTACTGGAGTGAATTTTAAGCCTTGGTGGTAACATTTCCATCTCAGAAGGTCATATGTTCAAGTTTGAATTGCCATTTAGTGGGCAATTTGCATCTGGTGGATTGGCCAGCATTGTTGCCTCTGAGTCAGATAGTTTTGGTGTGGCCCCTATTTCAGACAGTGCCAACCTTGAATAGGAGATTGATGACCAGTGAGCATACTTGCGCCTGATCTATGTTGATGCTCTCCACATCCCCTATACTAAAGAAAGTGCCTTTCACAACTCCAGGATGTCTCAAAGGAAGTGCTCTACAGCCAGTGAAGTTCTCCCTGGAAAGACGGAGGCTGAGGGGTGACCTGATAGAAGTTTATAAAACTATGAGGGGTATAGATGGGGTGAACAGTTGGAAGCTTTTTCCCAGGGCAGAAATGACAATTACAAAGGGACACAAGTTCAAGGTAAGGGGGGGGGTCAAGGTTCAGTAGAGATGAGCGGGGGAAGTTTTTTACACAGAGAATGGTGGGAGCCTGGAATGCACTGCCAAGTGAGGTGGTTGAGGCAGACACCTTAGCGACATTTAAGACTTATCTGGATTGATACATGAACAGGCGGGGAATAGAGGGATACAGGCGGTTGGTCTCGATAGGAAAGCGTGATCAGTGCAGGTTTGGAGGGCTGAAGGGCCTGTTCCTGTGCTGTACTATTCTTTGTTCTTTGAAGTACTTCTGAAGTGTAATAACCGATGTAATGACGGAGATGGGACACCAATTTACAGACAGCAAATTCCCAAAAACACCAAGTAGGAATGACCTCAGGATTTATTTTTGTGGTTTTATTCTTTTCAGTGGTGTAATTAGTACACGAGGAAGAATTCACCTGATCTTCTAAATAATGTTGCAGAATCTTTTATCTCCACCTGAGAGAACATAAGAACTAGGAGCAGGAGTTGGCCATCTGGCCTCTCGAGCCTGCTCCGCCATTCAATAAGATCATGGCTGATCTTTTCGTGGACTCAGCTCCACTTACCCACCCGCTCACCATAACCCTCAATTCCTTTACTGTTCAAAAATTTATTTATCCTTGCCTTAAAAACATTCAATGAGGTAGTTTCAACTGCTTCACTGGGCAGGGAATTCCACAGATTCACAACCCTTTATGTGAAGAAGTTCCTCCTCAACTCAGTCCTAAATCTGCTGCTCCTTATTTTGAGGCTATGCCCCCTAGTTATAGTTTCATCTGCCAGTGGAAACAACCTCACTGCATTATCTATTCCCTTCATAATCTTATATGTTTCTATAGGATCTCCCCTCATTCTTTTAAACTCCAATGAGTATAGTCCCAGTCTACTCAGTCTCTCCCCATAAGCCAACCCTCTCAACTCTGGAATCAACCTAGTGAATCTCCTCTGCACCCCCTTCAGTGCCAGTATATCCTTTCTCAAGTAAGGAGACCAAAACTGTACAGAGTACTCCAGGTGTGGCCGCACCAGCACCTTATACAGCTGCACCATAACCTCCCTGTTATTAAACTCCATCCCTCTGGCAATGAAGGACAAAATTACATTTGCCTTCTTAATTACCTGCAAACCAATGTTTTGCGATTCATGCAAGAACAGGCAAGGTGTTCGATTTAACATGTGTCCTTGTTTAGCAATGGCACCTTTGACATTGCAGCACTCCTTCAGTAATGATTTGAAACATCAGCCTGGAGTTTGTACTCAGGTCTCAAGTGGAGCTTGAGCCTCCGATCTTCTGATTCACAGACATCAGTGCTACACACTGAGCCACAGTGTTTTTTTATTCATTCAAAGAACAACAAAGAACAAAGAACAGTACAGCACAGGAACAGGCCCTTCGGCCCTCCAAGCCTGCGTCGATCATGATGCCCGACTTAACTAAAACCGTATGCACTTACAGGGTCCGTATCCTTCCATTCCCATCCTATTCATGTATTCGTCTAGTTGCCCCTTAAATGCCGCTATCGTACCTGCTCCCACCACCTCCCCGGGCAGCGCGTTCCAGACATTCACCACCCTCTGTGTAAAAAACCTGCCTCGCACATCTCCTCTAAACTTTTCCCCACGCACCTTAAACCTTTGCCCCCTAGTACTTGACTTTTCTACCCTTGGAAAGAGCATCTGACTATCCACTCTGTCCATACCACTCATAATCTTGTAAACCTCTATCAGGTCACCCCTCAACCTGTGTCGTTTCAGTGAGAACAAACTAAGTTTCTCCAACCTCTCCTCATAGCTAATATCCTCCAGACACGGGCAAACCTGTTAAACATCTTCTGTACTGTCTCCAAAACATCCACATCCTTCTGGTAGTGTGGTGACCAGAATTGTACACAATATTCTAAATGAGGCCTAACGTTCTGTACAGCTGCAACATGTCCTGCCAATTTTTATACTCAATGCCCTGACCGATGAAGGCAAGCATGGCGTTTGCTTTCTTGACTACCTTCTCCACCTGCGATGCCACTTTCAGTGATCGGTGGACATGTACGCCCACATCTCTCTGCCTGTCAATATTCCTAAGGGTTCGACCATTTACTGTATAATTCCTACATGCATTGGGCCTTCCAAAATGCATTATCTCACACTTGTCCAGATTAAACTCCATCTGCCATTTCTCCGCCCAAGTCTCCAACTGGTCTGTTTCTAGCTGTATCCTCTGACAATCTTCTTCACTATCCGCAACTCCATCACGTGGGACATGGGGGTTGCTGGGTGGGATGCTCTTTTGGGAAATCACTGCAGACTTGATGGGCCAAAGGGCCCCTTTCTACAATGTAGGCATTCTATGGTTAAATTCTCTCTTATTCGAGATGGTCACTGCCTACTTCAGCTACTTTTAGTACGATGCGAATAGACTGCTCTCCACTATGAGGGGGATTTTAGATTTGATTTATTATCGTCACATGTATTAGCATACGGTGAAAAGTATTGTTTCTTGCGCGCTATACAGACAAAGCATACCGTTCACACAGAAGGAAACAAGAGAGTGCAGAATGTAGTGTTACATTCATAGCTAGGGTGTAGAGAAAGATCAACTTAATGCAAGGTAGGTCCATTCAAAAGTCTGATGGCAGCAGGGAAGAAACTTCTTGAGTTGGTTGGTACGTGACCTCAGACTTTTGCATCTTTTTCCCTAAGGTGGAAGAGAGAATGTCTGGGGTGCGTGGAATCCTTGATTATACTGGCTGCTTTGCTGAGGCAGCGGGGAGCGTAGACAGAGTCAATGGATGGGAGGCTGGTTTGTGTGATGGAGTGGGCTTCATTCACGACCCTTTGTAGTTTCTTGCAGTCTTGGATAGATCAGGAGTGCTGACTGGTGGCAATTTAATCTGAGGGTTGAGAAGGCAGGACCTTTATGAATAACCTCAGACGGGAATTGAACCTATGCTGTTGGTGTCGCTCTGCATCACAAACAGCCATCCAGCCAACTGAGCTAACTCAGAAATCGCCATCTGAGATTTAACTGAGGACCTCCTCTGGGGTAGAATAAATGCAGTAAGAAGTCTCACAACACCAGGTTAAAGTCCAACAGGTTTATTTGGTAGCAAATACCATAAGCTTTCGGAGCACAGCTCCTTCGTCAGATGGAGTGGATATCTGTTCTCAAACAGGGCACAGACACAGAAATCAAATTACAGAATACTGATTAGAATGCAAATCTCTACAGCCAGCCAGGTCTTAAATGTACAGACAATGTGGGTGGAGGGAGCATTCAACACAGGTTAAAGAGATGTGTATTGTCTCCTATACACATCAAATCAAATATTGTCTCCAATTGTCTCCAGGAGACAATACACATCTCTTTAACCTGTGTTGAATGCTCCCTCCACCCACATTGTCTGTACATTTAAGACCTGGCTGGCTGTAGAGATTTGCATTCTAATCAGTATTCTGTAATTTGATTTCTGTGTCTGTGCCCTGTTTGAGAACAGATATCCACTCCATCTGACGAAGGAGCTGTGCTCCGAAAGCTTATGGTATTTGCTACCAAATAAACCTGTTGGACTTTAACCTGGTGTTGTGAGACTTCTTACTGTGCTTACCCCAGTCCAACGCCGGCATCTCCACATCATGTAGAATAAATGGACAGATTATAATCTCAGGCAGCTTTTTATTTATTCTTTGATGTGATGTGAGTGTTAGTGGCAAAGCCAGCATTTGTTCCTTATGCCTCATTGCTCTTGAACTGGGTGGCTTGCTCAGCCATTTCAGAGAGCAGTGAAGAGTCAACCACATTGCTGTGTCTCTGAATTCAAGCATCTGACAGACTAGGTAAGTTTTTTTCCCAAAAGGACATGAGTGACCCAGATAAAATTTTGCAACAACCAATGATGGTTTCATGGTCATCATTGCTGAGGCTAGCTTTCAATTCCGGATTTCATTAATTGATATTTAATTCCACCTTGATGAGATTTGAACCCAAAGAATTAGGCAGTGCCTCTGGATCACTAGTCCATTGACATTGCCACTACACCACCCTACCCCTTAAAATTCACAGTAAATTGTTTGATGTAATATTTTATAAGGAGTAATTATATAATATTCAATATTTTGGTCTGCTAAAGGAGAACAGTTTCTATTGGTACCACAATTGTCAACTGATGAACACAGTCTCAAATTAATCTGATGTCCTGAACAACATTTATTCCTGAACCCACACCATCAAAACATTGTTTAGAATCTTAGAAACCCTACAGCACAGAAAGAGGCCATTTGGCCCATCGAGTCTGGGGTGATCAGTAAGTTTGCGGACGACACAAAACTGGCAGGACTTGTAGATAGTGAGGAACATTGTCAGAGGCTACAGAAGGATATAGATAGGCTGGAAATTTGGGCAAGGAAATGGCAGATGGAGTTCAATCCTGATAAATGCGAAGTGATGCATTTTGGTGGGAATAATGTAGGAAGAAGCTACATGATAAATGGAAGAACCATAAAGGGTGTAGAGACGCAGAGGGACCTGGGTGTGCAAGTCCACAGATCTTTGAAGGTGACGTCACAGGTGGAGAAGGTGGTGAAGAAGGCATATGGCATGCTTGCCTTTATAGGACGGGGCATAGAGTATAAAAGTTGGGGTCTGATGTTGCAGATGTATAGAACGTTGGTTCGGCCGCATTTGGAATACTGCGTCCAGTTCTGGTCGCCACACTACCAGAAGGACGTGGAGGCTTTGGAGAGAGTACAGAGGTGGTTTACCAGGATGTTGCCTGGTATGGAGGGGCTTGGTTATGAGGAGAGATTGGGGAAACTGGGGTTGTTCTCCTTGGAAAGACGGAGGATGAGGGGAGACTTAATAGAGGTGTATAAAATTATGAAAGGCATAGATAGGGTGAACGGTGGGAAGCTTTTCCCCAGGTCGGTGGTGACGTTCACGAGGGGTCATAGGTTCAAGGTGAAGGGGGGGAGGTTTAACACAGATATCAGAAGGACATATTTCACACAGAGGGTCGTGGGGGCCTGGAATGTGTTGCCGGGCAGGGTGGTGGAGGCGGACACACTGGGAACATTTAAGACTTATCTAGACAGCTATATGAACGGAGTGGGAATGGAGGGATACAAAAGAGTGGTCTAGTTTGGACCAGGGAGCGGCGCGGGCTAATTGTTCCTTGTTTCTCGTTTCATGGCTTCATTCTATGATCATCTTGCTGGTGCCAGTACAGAGCGAGACTGCGGATAGTTGGGAACCTGTCTCGGGGGCAGGGAATTCATATGGTGTTCGTGGAAGTGGAAATGACTCGGGTTGGGAAGCATTTTCCGATCAGGGCCATTGTGATCTCCTGGACTCGTTTCGATCGCCTCAGGGGGTAGGAGAGGAATTTCCCAGATTTTTTTTCCCCATATTGGCCCTGGGGTTTTTCACTCTGGGTTTTCGCCTCTCCCTGGAGATCACATGGTCGGGAATGGGGGGTGGGGGTGAGTTAATAGGTTGTAATGAACAAAGCATCGTAGCTGTGAGGGACAGCTCGGTGGATAGGATATTGGTATGTAGATAGGCTGGAAAATTGGGCGGGGATCCTGGTTTCAGGATTCAATCCTGGACCGGGGAGCGGCGCGGGCTTGGAGGGCCGAAGGGCCTGTTCCTGTGCTGTATTGTTCTTTGTTCTTTGTTCTGCACCGACCACAATCCCACCCAGGCCCCATCCCCATCCCCATATCCTTACATATTTACCCACTAATCCCTCTAACCTATGCATCCCAGGACACTAAGGGCAATTTTTTAGCATGGCCAATCAACCTAACCCGCACATCTTTGGACTGTGGGAGGAAACCGGAGCACCCAGAGGAAACCCACGCAGACACGAGGAGAATGTGCAGACTCCTCACAGACAGTGACCCAAGCCGGGAATTGAACCCAGGTCCCTGGAGCTGTGAAGCAGCAGTGCTAACCACTGTGCTACCGTGCCGCCACGTGCGGCACCTTGGCACAATGGTTAGTACTGCTGCCTCACAGCGCCGGGGACCCGGGTTTGATTCCCCGTTTGGGTCACTGTCTGTGAGGAGTCTGCACATTCTCCCCGTGTCTGCGTGGGTTTCCTCCGGGTGCTCCGGTTTCCACCCACAGTCTGAAAGACGTGCAGGTTGTTAGGAGCATTGGCCGTGCTAAATTCTCACTCAGTGTACCTGAACAGGCGCCAGAGTGTGGCGACTCGGGGATTTTCACAGTAACTTCACTGCAGTGTTAATGTAAGCCTACTTGTGACACTAATAAATAAACATTAAAGCTCATTTTCTGTTTGCGGGCTCGTGCTCTGCGCTATTTGATTGCTGTATTTACTAACATAGCAGTGGCCGACAGTTCAAGAATGATTGATTGTGAAGTGGTTTTGGATGTAATAGGTGAATGCAAGTTCTTTCTCTCATGAGAAAACAAAAGCTGAGATGAATCAAAGCTTAATTGTTTGTTCAGAAACTTTTGAATGCGGGCAGAGCCAGACAGTTTTAGGTAGAAGACAGAAGCACTTTGCATTAAGTCACTAACATTTTGATTCAGAATGGTTTTGCATCTGCAAGCGGGGTAGTGAGGTGTGTGTTATTTTTAACGTTAGCTGATCTAAGCTTCTAAAACAGTGCAGCATTCAAGCTTTCACCTTGTTTTAGAAAGGAGAAATGGAGAGGAATTGATGCATTGTTTGGCACTGGAGTGTGGGGGTTATGATGGAATTCTTTTGTAGACAAAAATCTGACGTTAGAAAACTGTTGGATTGTTGTCAAAATATTAGGGTTGATCGGCCATGCTAACTTGCCCCTTAGTGTCAGCGGGACCATCAGGGTAAAGACGGGAGGGCATTACGGGGATAGGGTCTGGGTGGGATGGGATTGTTGTTGGTGCAGGCTCAATGGGCAGAATGGCCTCCTGGCCTCCTCCTACGCTGTAGGGATTCTGTGAAAACCCAACAAATTTGCCGATGTGTTTTTAAGGAAGGAAAGCTGGTGTCCATGTCCAAAGAGCTTCCCATCTCTTATTTGATAAGGCCACAGGATTTTTTAAAAATGTCAGATGGACAAGGCAGACGAGACTCTTGTTGTCATCTCAGAAAGACGGCAGCCCTGACAAAACAGCATAGCCGAGTCCTGCACTGACGGATCAGCCTGGCTCACATGTTGGAGTAGTGGTTTTGAGGAGAATGGATTTAATGGCTGGTGTGGCTTTGGGATGGATTGAGGTGGAAATGGGGTGGAGTCACATGGAATTTGCTGTATGTGAGATGCAGAATTGTGCCCCTTGTTTTTGATTTTTTTTTCTTTCTCTGTTGCTGCTGAAGAGGGAAAATCTAGTTTTCACAAAGTTTTTTCTATTCATTCGTGGGATATGGGTGTCTCTGGCTGGCCAGTATTTATTGCCCATTCCTGGTTGCCCTTGAACAGAGTGGCTTACTCGGCCATTTCAGGGGGCAGTTGAGAGTCAACCGCATTGCTGTGGCTCTGGGGTTATGTAGACCAGACCAGGTAAGGATGGCAGATTTCCTTCCCTAAAGGATATTAGTGAATCTGATGGGTTTTTCTGACAATCGACAATGGTTTCGTGTCATCAGTAGATTCTTAATTGCAGATATTTTTTATTGAATTCAAATTCCACCATCTGCTGTGGCGGGATTCGAACCCAGAACATTAGCTGAGTTTCTGGATTAATAGTCTAACAATAAGACCAGTAGGCCATCGCCTCCCCGAAGTGACCAATATTGCATGAGCACTGAGAGAAGGAGCACAAAATCTGCTCTTGACTAAGCTCTGAATGCATTCCACAGAATAGTTACAACACAGGAGGCCACCCAGCCCATTATATCTGTGCTAGCTCACTGCAAAAGCAATTCACCTCATCCTACTCCCCATCTTTTCCACGCAACCCTGCAAATATTTCCTTTTAAGTTAATCCAGTTCTCATTTTGAAAGCCACAATTGACCCTGCGCCCACCACACTCTCAGATAGTGCATTCCAGATGCTAACTCACTACATTAAAAATAAATCTCCTCATGTCACCTCTAGTACTTATGGCCAATTATCTTCAATCTGCATCCTTTGGTTACCAGCCCTCCTGCCTACCAGTGCAAAGAGCTTCTCCTTACTTACTCCATCAAAGTATTTCATAATTTGGAACATCAGAATCTTACCTCCTCAATCCTTTTCTGTTCAGTGAACAACTCCAGCTCCTTCTGAGTCACCAAGTTACTGAAGCCCCTTTATCCCAGGACCTCGACATTTTTCAAGCAAATACAAGGAACTGATGTATTATTGAAGCTTATGAACAATGATGTTTCTGTGCTAAAGCAAAAGGGGAATAATTTCTAAAGCTATTACAGTGTCTGGGTAATTTAGCCAGAAGAGTGTTACATAGAATTACAAACAATATTCAGCGCACAAAACAGGCCATCTATCCTAACCAGACCATCATATGTTCCTCTTGTTACCCTCCTTTAACTCTATCCTCTTCATCATTATATGCTTATTTTTAAATTAGTGTCAGAAGTAGGTTTACACTGCAGTGAAGTTACTGTGAAAATCCATTAGGCGCCGTACTCTGGCACCTGTTCGGGTACACTGAGGGAGAATTTAGCATGGCCAGTGCACCTAAACAGCACACGTTTCACATGTGGGAGGAAACCAGAGCACCCAGAGGAAACCCACGCAGACACGGGGAGAACGTGCAAACTCTGCACAGACAGTGACCCAAGCCGGGAATCGAACCCAGGTCCCTAGCACTGTGAGGCAGCAGTGCGAACCACTGTGCTACTGTACCTCTGTCTTAAGTGAATCAATGCTTCTTGGTCTCAACCACTTCCTGCAGTAGGGAATTCCTCATCCTCACCACTCTCTGGGGGGTAAACTAATCAATCTTCTTACTCCAATGCTCACAACTAAATTAAGCTTTGATTCATCTCAGCTTTTGTTTACTCATGAGAGACAGAACTTGCATTCACCTATTACATCCAAAACCACTTCACAATCAATCATTCTTGAACTGTCGATCACTGCTATGTCAGTAAATACAGCAGTGAAATAGCACAGAGCATGAACTCGCAAACAGAAGATGAGATTTAAAGTTCATTTATTAGTGTCACAAGTAGACTTACATTAATACTGCAATGAAGTTACTGTGAAAATCCCTGAGTCGCCACACTCTCGTGCCTGCTCGGGTACAGTGAGGGAGAATTTAGCATGGCCAATGCACCTAGTCAGCACGTCTTTCAGACTATGGGAGGAAACCGGGTCACCTGAAAGAAACCCACGCAAACACGGGGAGAACGTGCAGACTCCCCAGACAGTGACCCAAGCTGGGAATCGTACCCAGGTCCCTGGCACTTTGAGGCAGCAGTGCTAACCACTGTGCCACCGTGCCTCTGTCTTAAGTGAATCAATGCTTATTGGTCTCAACCAATTCCTGTCGTAGGGGATTCTGCATTCTCACCCCTCTCTGGGTAAACTAATCAATCTTCCTATTCTAATGCTCACGAGCACGTGGCTTTGACAGTAATCCTGAGATTACTGCTCTTGGGGTTCTGTTTTTGAATTCCCTTCATAACTCCTGAAAACATGCTTTCAGTACCTCATCCCTTTTCCCTACTATGTCCCAATGTGGACGATGACCACTACCCCAAAGGTCTGTGACATCCTTGACCCTTGCACCAGAGAGGTATTCTGGAGTCTATCCTGGAGTCACACCTGCGGCCACAAAAACAACTGTCTGCCCCCCTAACCACTTCCACTCGTCCCCTTCTCCTGGGCAGCTGAGCCACCCATGGTGCCAAAAACCTGGCTTTTGCTACAGTCCTCTGAGGAACCATCTCTCTTGCTCACTAATAAGCAAAATGGCCTCAGGGATTCCCACACTACTACCTAGGTCGGCACGGTGACACAGTGGTTAGCACTGCACCCTCACAGCACCAGGGACCCAGGTTCGGTTCCATATTTGGGTCACTCAAATTCTGTAACCCAGAGCTTCAGTTTATGCAGATTATGTTTATGAGTTCCTGTAACCTAGTCATTGAGGGCACTTTCTGCCTGCATGACTTCCCACATCCTGCAGGATGCACATTCCACCGGACTCAGCTGCACTGACCCACTTTAAATGATATGTGAAGTTTTTATTACAGTATAGAATATATATAAAACACCTGTTACTCACCAACCATCTCCTATGTGCTGAGTCCAGAAAGGCCTATACCTTTTTGTTCGTTTACAGGTGTCACTGGCAGGGGCAGCATCTATTGCCCATCCCTAACTACCACCCATTTCGGAGGGCATTGAGGGTCAACCACATTGCTGTCACATGTAGGCCTGACCAGATAAGGACAGCAGATTTCCTCCCCTAAAGGACATTAGCGAACTAACTGGGTTTTTACAACAACCGACAATGGTTTCATGGTTTTATTATTAATTAGACTTTTAATTCCAGATTTTTAACCACCATCTGCCATGGTGGGATTTGAACCTGGACCCCCAGATCTTGCCCTGGGTCTCTGGATTATCAGTCCAGTGGCAATCCCACTGTGCCACCACCTCCATTTAGCTTAGCAACTGGGCAACTCACAGGACTCCTGTGACGTGGCTATTAGATTTTATCTGTAAGCTCCTCTCTTTCTCTGCTGCTTTTTTGGACTTCCCTCTGAAGCAAAGTAAGAGCCAGCTACTGGAGGCTGAGGAAACGTAGAAAATAAAAGAATCACTTCCTTCCCCTCTTCACCAAACTCCCTCACTCACCAAACTCTACTTTAAGCACTCTAATGCACAAAAGGGGATACTCTAGTAGAGACAAGGCAGCACTGAGGAAGGTCTGTTTCTATGCTCCCTGATTCAAGCTTCCGAAAACAGTTTAAGCCATTTATCTAACTAACTAAAATAAAGGCAAAATACTGCAGATGCTGGAATCTAATTAACTCGCTGCTCTGACTATACCCCTGTTTAAAGCTGGAATAAAACTCAACTTCTCCCAACCCAAAGGGCAACAGAGGGAGAGCGCCCACCCGCTAGCTTTCGTTTATCTAACTTTGGCATTTTTGTTTTGTGGTTCCTTCCTGCCAAAAGTAATGGCCAGAGAAAGCGCGATGAAATTATCGAAAAACCTGCTGAAGATTAAGTTTATGCAGAGGAGTTGGATATAGAAACTAAAGCAGTTGGAAGAAGAAGAAAAGAAGATAATTAATGATGAACACTGGCATTTGGATTTACCAGAATTGGAGGGAAAAGAGAGTCATATTATTGAAGAAAAGAGCTTTGTGCCATGAGGCCATTCTGTTCCTGTACAACTCCAATATGACCTCTCTGAGTATAGATTACAAAAGCAGAGAGGTCATGATGGAGTTGTGTAGAACTTTGGTGAGGCCACAGCTGGAGCACTGTGCGCAGTTCTGGTCGCCACATTATAGGAAGGACATGAACGCACTGGAGGGGATGCAGAGGAGATTCACCAGGATGTTGCCTGGGATGGAACATTGAAGTTATAAAGAGAGGTTGGATAGGCTTGGGTTGTTTTCTCTGGAGCAAAGACTGAGGACCTGATTGACATGTTCAAGATTATGAGGGGCATGGACAGGATGGATAGGGAGCAGCTGTTCCCCTTAGTTGAGGGGTCAGTTACTAGGGGACACAGGTTAAAAGTGGGGGGTCTGAATTTTAGGGGGATTTGAGGCAAATCTTTTTAACCCAGAGGGTGGTGAGGGTCTGGAATGCGCTGCCTGGGAGGGTGGTGGAGGCGGGATGCCTCACATCCTTTAAAAAGTACCTGGATGAGTACTTGGCACGCCATAACATTCAGAGCTATGGGCCAAGTGGTGGCAAGTGGGATTAGGTGGGCAGGTCAGGGCATTTCATGCATCAGTGCAGACTCGATGGGCTGAAGGGCCTCTTCTGCACTATAGTATTCTGTGATTCTGTTTAGAACATAGAACATAGAAAAGCTACAGCACAAACAGGCCCTTCGGCCCACAAGTTGTGCCGAACAATTTCCTTACCTTCTAGGCTCATCTATAACCCTCTATCTTACTAACCTCCATGAACCTATCCAAAAGTCTCCTAAAAGACCCTATCGAATCCGCTTCCACCACCACCACCACCGGCAGCCAATTCCACGCACCCACCACCCTCTGAGTGAAAAACTTACCCCTAACATCTCCTTTATACCTACTCCCCAGCACCCTAAACCTGTGGCCTCTCGTGACAACCATTTCAGCCCTGGGTAAAAGCCTCTGAGAATCCACTCTATCAATACCTCTCTACATCTTATACACCTCTATCAGGTCACCTTTCATCTTTAGCCTCTCCATGGACAATAGACCTAGCTCTCTCAACCTATCCTCATAAGGCATACCACTTAATCCCGGCAACATCCTTGTAAATCTCCTCTGCACCCGTTCTATGGCTTCCACATCCTTTCTGTAATGAGGCGACCAGAACTGGGCACAGTACTCCAGGTGGGGTCTGACCAGGGTCCTATACAGCTGCAGCATTATCTCCCGATTTCTAAACTTAATTCCTCTATTGATGAAGGCCAGTATTCCATACGCCTTCTTAACCACAGCCTCTACCTGCGACACCGCTTTGAACGTCCTATGAACCCGGACCCCAAGACCCCTCTGTTCTTCCACACTGCCGAATGTCCTTTAAAGGTTTTAATCCAGAGACAGAGAAAGTAGTTGCATAGATGTATTCCTAGAATGAAAATGAAGAACCTGGTGAAGACATTAAGAAGGAGTTAGATGTTTCAGATGAAGAAATGGCTAGGAGATATGAAAGCTTGGTGGGAACCATAAAAAGAAAATTTAACAAAAAAAGAGTCTCATCAGCTCCTCAAAGTGTAGAAACAGAAGCGAACACCAGGGGTAGTAAAGTCAAGAAGGCATTTATTAAACCTCAGGAATGAATAACACAAGTGTGCCTTTAAACATTTTCCTTTGTACGGCGATGAACTTCCTGCCTGAAACTCTGCAGCAGCGAGCTGCTTATTGTAATTATGGAAATACTAATTTTGTTTGAATACTAAAATTAGAAATGAAATGCAACGAAAATATTTTGTGAAGAATTTTTTAAAAAGGGCAACTTGTGGCTAATTGCTAAATTTAATTTATGGGGAGGCGATGGCCGAGTGTTATTATCATTAGACTATTAATCCAGAAACTCAGCTTGTGTTCTGGGGACCCGCGTTCGAATCCTGCCACGGCAGATGGTGGAATTTGAATTCAATAAAAAATATCTGGAATTAAGAATCTACTGATGGCATGAAACCATTGTCAATTGTCGGAAAAACCCATCTGGTTCACTAATGTTCTTTAAGGAAGAAAATCTCACCCGGTCTGGCTTACATTTGACTCCAGAGCCACAGCAATGTGGTTGACTCTCAACTGCCCTCTGAACAAGAGCAACCAGGGATGGGCAATAAATGTTAGCCAGCCAGTGACGCCCATGTCCCACGAATGAAGAAAAAAAAAATTAAGAAAAGACCTTGGATAGAAATTAACCCTTAAATCAAATTAACCTTTAAAACTCTCTCCCGCCACATATGATAACCTCACATTGCTTCTTTAAGCTCTGCACCTGGCTTATATCACCTGTTCTCTCACACAAATATCCAGTTTCCCTTTATTTGTTTTCTAGGAGCGTTCGTACAGGTCAGCATTACAAAGAAGAACAGTTGCCACTGGTTGTTGGTTGAGTGCTTGTGAGATTTGCAAGGTTAACAGTATGTTTGCCTATTGTGTTACTTTGGTCCCCATTTCAATGGTGGTAGTCGAGTGAAGATCTTCTTCTAATGTGCTATAGAGCGGGTGAATATTGGTACGGTTAGGCAGCATGAGTATTGGCAGGATTAGGTGACACATTTGAGTTTGGGTTGATGATACTGGTGACCAGGTGTTGGTGTTCACACAAGTTAAGCTTTAGGGTGAAGGACTGGCATGTTGGAGTCTGTGTGGCAATTGGTAGGTTTGTCTGAAGAAGATTAATAAAGATCAGAATGGAGTTTTGGATGGCGTGAGATCATTGGCAAAGTGGAAAAGCACCAGAGCCATAGGACTTCAAATTTATCGATGATCCTTTAGCTGGTTTCTTCAATTATTCTGTACGATTTTAATTATCTGTAGCCTACTCGATGAAAATCAGTTAGCTTGTTCTCTCCAGCCTATTGCAACTGTAACTGCAAATAAAAACAAGACACAATGTTAAAAGAAATTACTTTCAGCACATTTGCCCATTCTCCTTGTTTAGGGGTGCTTTCATGTTTATCCAGGAGAAAGATTTTGGTATTGGAAATTGGAACACCTCAATTGCCAGAAGTAGAGTAAAACTTCCAGGACCTCAAAACCCAACACTTTCCCTGGGCTCCAACCTCAGATGCCTATCTTTTGTGACACTCTGCTGCATGGTGGCTCAGTGGTTAGCACTGCTGCCTCACAGCGCCAGGGACCCAGGTTCAATTCCAGCCTCGGCTCACTGCCTGTGTGGTGTTTGCATGTTCTCCCCATGTCTGCATGGGTCTCCTCCGGGTGCTCCGGTTTCCTCCCACACTCCAAAGATGTGCGGGTTAGGTTGATTGGCCATGCTAAATTGACCCTAGTGTCAGGGGGATTAGCAGGGTAAATATTTGGTATTATGGGAATAGGGCCTGGGTGGGATTGTGGTCGATGCAGACTTGATGGGCCGAATGGCCTCCTTCTGTGCTATAGGGATTCTATGATTTTATGATCTCACACCAGGTAGGGGCAGGGGTGGACCATGCAAACGTCTGTTGACCTCGGGTGGGATTTTCCAGTCTTGGGGCGAGCGCAGCCAGAAAATACCGCCCCAGATATTTTAAAACTAACTCATTTAAAATATTAGGTTATGAAGTTACTGAGCAGCATTCAATACCATTATTAGGGAGATGTATGTCAGGGTAAAAGAGAGCAAGCTTGCACTTACAGCACCCTTCATGATCTCAGGATTTTCCAAAGGGATTTCTGAAGTGCAGTCACTGGAGTTATGTATTAAATGTAGCAACAAATTTGCTCACAGCAAGTCCAACAAACAGTAATGTTGTGGTGATATTGGTTGAGGGATATGTTAGCCAGGTTTCCAAGCAAAATCTTCTTATGTTCTTCAAAGGCACTTTACATCCGTCTGAGCAGGCAGTGTAACATCGCGAGTGGACGTTGGCTCAGTATAGCGTTCCAGTACTGCTCTGGATTGCCATCCTGGATTTTGTGCTTGAGCTTTGGGGTGGGATGTGAACCTTCTAACTCACTGACTGAACTTTAAGACATATTGCCCATCTGGTGTTAAAATGTAACTGGTGACAACTTTGTATTAGATGTGATGTGACCAATGGGAACAAGATGTAAGGATCAGCTGACCCAGTAAACCATGGAACCAATTACAGAGTGATGTAATAGTCAGCTGACCAGCTGATTCACTATAAATAAGGAACTATGTCGAACTGTGGAGAGCTTGGAGTGGCCCAGGGCGAGGCCCCAAGTTTGGAGTAATGCTGTTTCTTTATTAAACCCTTTCTTTGATTTATACGTTGGAGTAAGTTTTGTTGTATTTTCATTAGCTGCATTTTGAAGAATTCCTTCTGAAGAAACATCTGGGAGTGTTGTGCTGTTAGAGGTGGTAACGGGATGGTGGGAGGAGAGGGCTGGAGCATTTGGATAACTTGACAATTATTCCCGAGTTAGGACATCCGATATTGTAGAATAAAAGCACAATACTGCAGCTGCTGAAAATCTGAAATAAAAACCTGAGGAAAAACTCAGCAGGTCTGGCAGCATCTATGGAGAGAGAGGAAGAGTTAACATTTCAAGTCTGATATGACATCTTTGGGATTGAGGGGACGTAGTAATGTGATGGATATTATGCTGTTGAAAAGTGTGGGGGCGGGGTGGGGGGGGGGGTCAGGAATAGGTTAGAGGAGATTAAGTGACAAAGATGCCATAGGGCAAAGGGCCGAGAGAATACAATACCAACATGTTCCTGTGAAGGCTTTCACTTGCTATTGCCTTAAGCCTCTCCAAAGCCTTTGAGAATCTCTGACACTTTGCACCGCTGAACAAAAGGCAGAGCTTTTAACCACAAAAAGCAGTTGGTCAGCATGACTGAGCCAGGTCTAACAGAGGAGGAATTATGCTTTATGAAACCTTCTGCACCCCAACTACAATATCACTCACTTCACTAACACAGATATCACCTTTACATTATTGTTACCTGGTCCAGGCTAGAAATGTACGTGGGCACTTGCCCCATATCCAGCCCCATGTCCTCGCCCTGCACCTCCTGTCACCCAACCCCCTTCCCTGCCAGCTCTTGGGAGAAAAGGTACTGTCCAGAGGGGAGATTTTTTGGTGAAGCTTTTTGTCTTGTACTCATCAGGACAATTTGCAAGAATACCAAAGGCAAAAGGTTCAACAATTTAACCTGTACAAGAGGAGAGTGCCGATTGGTTGGCAAGTGGACTCTGATTGGTAGAGGTGTTTCTATGGAGAATGCACCAATTGGTGGTGACTGACAGTTAATGCCAAGCATTGTTTGAAATTTAAGCCAGACAGTTTGACCCGGACTGATCAAGACAATGCTGTGAGGAATGAGCCAGAGACTGGCTGTCACTTTTGTTTAGCTGAAACAGGCACAATGTGTGTATCTGTTCTTTCTGTCTGCAAAGACCAGAACCCTGTGTATTAATATATGTCATTTCCAGTACAAGCAAATGCATTGCACTGTGAGCCTGAGTGACAATCTTAAATGGGTTGTCAGCGTAATTCTTGGCACGCTGAGGATCCTTTAGCAAATATTGTCCAGTCTCAGAATTGCATCTATTGTTGGACACTGTTTGTCCAGAATTTTACCATCCCGCTTGCCACGGGAATAGGAGCAGGTGAGGGACGGACCATGGAAAGGTCCGTTGACCTCGGGTGGGATTTTATGGTTTCGGATAAAGTGAGGGCATAAAATCCTGCCCACTGTTTTGATTTTTACAAGCACGGGCTAGGTGGGTATGGGAAAGACATGCTGTTTGATATCATTTGCCAGTCTCTGGGATGTACAGTCTACATAACTAGCATCAAAGTCCGGGTTCAAATCTCGCCACGGCAGATGGTGGAATTTGAATTCAATAAAAGATAACTGGAATTCAGAATCTACTAATGACGTGAAACCATTGTCGGCTGTCAGAAAAACCCATCTGGTTCACCAATGTCCTTTAGGGAAGGAAATCTGCCGTCCTTACCTGGTCTGGCCTACATGTGACTCCAGAGCCACAGCAATGGGGTTGACTCTCAACTGCCCTCCAAGGGCAACTAGGGATGGGCAATAAATGCTGGCCAGCTAGTGACACCCATGTCCCACGAATGAATAAAAAAATAATTAGCGGTATAATGGCAATGTCTCTACCAATCAGAGTCCACTTGCCAACCAATTGGCATTCTCTTCTCGTATAATACAAATTGTTGTTCCCTTTACACTTTGTATCCTTGCGAATTGTCCTGATGAGTACAAGATGGAAAACTTTGACCAAAATGTCTTTTTTTTTCAGCAACACTCAAGATGGGGCTTAAGAGAACTATAGAAGCAGTAGGCTCCCAGTGAATTGACAGGAGGTCCAAGTCAGGGGTTTGAAACCACAGGAATATCAAAAACGCCCAATATCATAGGTTCAGAAGTAAAAATGTCAGGAGAAGTAGTCAGAAATCAATCTTGAAATCAGAGAGGGCAGATGGGGGTGTCTGGATTGTCAAGGGCAGAATCTAGAAGAGGTCACGTAAAGACAGGACAAACAGAAAAGGCAAGAGATGTGATGAGTATAATTCTAGGGCCTCAAGTAAATGCCATTGGAAACTATCACCCACCAGGCAGTTTGTTAAAGAAATGCAGAGATTGCTATTATCTACCTGAGTTCATTGTACTTACAACAACCCATTGATGAAAGGTCAAAGCACCTACCTGTACTCCTGCTGACGGGGCATGCGCATGTAAGGGTCACACGGATCAGCGACTACACCAGGATAATGACAGAATCGGCTGTTGACCTTTTGAGAAGGGAAACCACACAATTGGCTTACTTGTGCTGGGAAGAAAAAAGACCAGATGCAAGGCTTAAATTCCAGAAAACATGTGGCCCCTCAAGCCTTTTCCACCATTTAATTCGACCATTGCTGATCTTAACTCTATGGGCCACTTTATTCAATATCTCTTAATACCCCTTGTCTAACAAACTTTATTAACATAGAAACAAGAAGAGTAGGCCATTCGGCCCTTCGAGCCTGCTCCACCAATCTTTATGATCATGGCTGATCCCAATCTTAAAATTGTCAATTGAACCCTTTGGTGGAAATTCTGAACTTCTTCTACCTGCTGTGAAGACATCACTCCTGGACAACGTTGGCCCTTAAGATTCCTCTTCCCTCAGGCACCATGCCCCAAGAAGGCTTTGATGACCATGGATTGCGCCATGATTATGCTCTGCCATTGCCTTCTGCGGTATGGCCGACCAGAAAACCCTCCCACTCTGCATCCGTCTGCCATCAGATATATTGGAAGGATTTACAGGTCGATAATCAACCTGCTTCGCCATGTTATGAATACACATTCCTTGCCCATCAAAACCTGTTTGGTCAGTTTCATCAATGCTGCAGCACCATGCAGTGCCTTCTGATGGCGCTGTTGTCAACTGTATGGCTTCGAGCTATGGACTCAACAGCTCCCTCTCTCCAAACCCCGATCGCCACCCCCCCACACACCCCTCCCCCGCCACCCCCAGCCAGGTAGTTTACCTGGTATTGCTGCAGTGAACTCAGTAAGAAGTCTCACAACACCAGGTTAAAGTCCAACAGGTTTATTTGGTAGCAAAAGCCACTAGCTTTCGGAGCGCTGCTCCTTCATCAGGTAAGTGGGAGTTCTATTGTAATGTATTGTAAAACTCCCACTTACCTGATGAAGGAGCAGCGCTCCGAAAGCTAGTGGCTTTTGCTACCAAATAAACCTGTTGGACTTTAACCTGGTGTTGTGAGACTTCTTACTGTGTTTACCCCAGTCCAACGCCGGCATCTCCACATCATTGCTGCAGTTGCCAGCAATGAGTGAATTGACTGACACAGAGGTGTGGGAAAACACTGGGGACTTTGTGTAAAGTCTAAATGCACGTTGACATTGTGTATCATCTATGTTTTAATTACCTCTCGATTTGACTATTTGAACATACTCATGGCCTGCCTTTCTATGTCCTACCCTCCATTTATTGAAAATTCTGCTACCCAAATCCCAGTCACCAATCACGCTGGGCTACATTGCCCTATTTTTAAAATTCTTACTTTTGCTTTCAAATCTCCCCTGGCCTCTCACTCTCCCCTATTTCTGTAGCTGTCTCCATCCCTACAAGCCTATAAAGTATGTGTGTCGCCTATCCTGACCTTTAGAGCATCCCTCATTTTAATCTTTCCACAATTAGCAGTGGTGCCCTCAACTGATAAAGCTAAAAGCTTTGGAATTCCTTCCCTAAACTCTAGCTCTCTCTCCATTTCTCTCTTCTCCTTTACCACATTGCTCGTAACCTGTGGCCAAACTTTTGGTCATCCGTCTCGCATTTTCCTATGTGGCTTTTTTACAATGTCCGAGGAAAGCACCTTGGGCTGTTTTATTACATTCAAGGGGCTAAATAAATATCTGTTATCTCAATATTGTGATTTAGGCTTTAGTTGTGGTTTAGTAGGAGCTCTTGATAGAGCTACTCCAAATCATGAAAGGTCTTGGCAGAGTAAATGGGGAGAACCCATTTAAGGTGCTTCGCGAATGAACCAGGGGCAACATCAGGATCTGGAATTCACTGCCAGAGTGTGTGGTGGAGGCAGATTCAATCATGGTTTTCAAAGGGGAATTGGGTAATTACCTGAGGATTACAGGGCTGTGGGACAAACGTAGGGTCTACCTGAGTTGCTGTTTCAGAAAGCTGGCTCAGACAGGATGGGCTGAATGGACTCCTTGCTGTCACCACTCTGATTCCAGGGCCCTGAAAGGTGAGTGACTTTTCTTCTGTTCTCCACACCTGGTACTTGTGCGGTTCAATCACTATCTTAAAGACAACAGAACACTAACCGGCAGGGAAGATGGTACACTCTTCCAGTTTCTTGCTAATGCCTCCTTCAGGCAGTCGGGGCATCGTTGAGGTTTTCTTAACATATTCATTACAATTTGGGACATTAGGAGCTAGGTGAGACAAAGGAAGAATGAGAAGAGTTCAGAGAGCTGGATAATTAATTCCTGTAGCAAATACACCCAAGTTCAGCTCAGATAAATATTACATGTCAATCCTCTCCAATCTATTATCAAATCCTAATGGATCCTGATAATGGATCCAAATGGCTCCTGCTCTGTCCAAGACCGCAAGAAACTACAAAGGGTCATGAATGAAACCCAGTCCATCACGCAAACCCGCCTCCCATCCATAGATTCTGTCTACACTTCCCGCTGCACCGGAAAAGCAGCCAGCATAATCATGGACCCCATGCAACCTGGACATTCTCTCTTCCACCTGTTAAATCTTTCCTGATAGGTATATCCTCAAGGCTTTGGTATCATTTTTAATTAGGAACATAGGAGCAAGGAGTAGGCCATTCAGCCCTTCAAGCCTGCTCTCTCTTCTACCTTCTTCCGTGGGGAAAAATATACAAAAGTCTGAGATCACGTACCAACCGACTCATAGGGTCATAGAGGTTTACAGCATGGAAACAGGCCCTTCAGCCCAACTTGTCCATGCCGCCCTTTTTTTTAAACCCCTAAGCTAGTCCCAATTGCCCGCATTTGGCCCATATCCCTCTATACCCATCTTACCCATGTAACTGTCTAAATGCTTTTTAAAAGACAAAATTGTACCTGCCTCTACTACTACCTCTGGCAGCTTGTTCCAGACACTCACCATCCTCTGTGTGAAAAAATTGCCCCTCTGGACCCTTTTTGTATCTCTCCCCTCTCGCCTTAAACCTATGCCCTCTAGTTTTAGACTCCCCTACCTTTGGGAAAAGATACTGACTATCTAGGAGATCTATGCCCCTCTATTTTATAGACCTCTATAAACCTTCTGCGCTCCAGAGGAAAAAGGTTCCAGTCTATCCAGCCTCTCCTGATAACTCAAACCATCAAATCCCGGTCGCATCCTAGTAAATCTTTTCTGCACTCTTTCTAGTTTAATAATAACTCAAGAACAGCTTCTTCCCTGCTGCCATCAGACTTTAGAATGGACCTACCTTATATTAAGTTGATCTTTCTCTACACCCTAGCTATGACTGTAACACTACATTCTGCACTCTCTCCTTTCTTCCTCCCTTATGTATTCTATGAACGGTATGCTTTGTATAGCAGGCAAGAAGCAATACTTTTCACTGTATCCCAATACATGTGATAATAACAAATCAAATCAAAATCCAAAGATATATAGTAATTATAAAATGGACCAGGTTCCCGAGAGCTGGTGTGTATTATATAACGTGTGTGTATTGACCTGTAACTTGTTTATTTACCTGTGAACAGGCATGGGTTTGGAACAAACTCATCAGGTGGAAATTTCTCGTTCTGTTAAGACAAGGAAGAATAGGTTATTGTTCCATGGGTTTAAAAGAAAATCCGGAATATCAGAATGGAGACCAGCAAAATTCTAAGAGAAACGTTTGCCAGTTCAGTTCTATTTCGCCTTTGAAGGTAATGGCTTAGAAATCAGATCACACAAAAACAGACAAACCATAGACATCTCTTAGATTGAAATATTCCATTAAACTTCACTAATGGAAACTGAGAGCAAGAAATTCTGGGCATCGTCATCCTGCAATTAGGATGCTGCATAGTGTGCTCACTAGGACTTTGTAAGCATGTAACTCTTTGATAACTAAAACAATGGATGGCACGGTGGCACAGTGGTTAGCACTGCTGCCTCACAGCGCCAGGGACCCAGGTTCAATTCCCGGCTTGGGCCACTGTCTGTGTGGAGTTTGCACGTTCTCCCTGTGTCTGTGTGAGTTTCCTCCGGGTGCTCTGGTTTCCTCCCACAGTCTGAAAGGCGTGCTAGTTAGGTGCATTGGCTATGCTAAATTTTCCCTTGGTGTACCCAAAGGATGCCCATTTGTAGCAACTAGGGGTTTTTCATAGTAACTTCATTGCAGTGTTAATGTAATCCTACTTGTGACACAAAGAGACAAATAAATAATTGCCTTTATATATCTCCTTTAAGATGGTAAATGTCCCGAGGAATATCACAGGAACTTTATCAAAACAAAATTTGACACTGGGCCACATATGGAGATGGCGGTGGCGGAGTGGTATTGTCACTCCGCCACCAGAGACCCAGAGTAATGCTCTGGGGACCCGGGTTCAAATCCCACCACGGCAGATGGTGAAATTTGAATTCAGTAAAATTCTGGAATTAAGAATCTACTGATGACCATGAAATCATTGTTGATTGTTGTAAAAACCCATCTGGTTCGCTGATGTTCTTTAGGGAAGGAAACCTGCCATCCTTACCTCGTCTGGCCTACATGTGACTCCAGCGCCACATCAATATTGTATCAAACTGCTACAGAGATTAATAAAACTAAAACCGGACCAATGATCTAGCATTGATTAAGCCATGATGTGGAGATGCTGGCGTTGGACTGGGATAAACACAATAAGAAGTCTCACAACACCAGGTTAAAGTCCAACAGTTTTATTTGGTTGCACAAGCCACTAGCTTTCGGAGCGCTGCTCCTTCATCAGGTAAGTGGGAGTTCTGTTCACAAACAGGGCATATATAGACACAAACTCAATTTACAAAATAATGGTTGGAATGTTTTGGCATTCAGTAACTACCTATGATGTGGAGATGCCGGCATTGGACTGGGGTGGGCACAATAAGAAATCTCACAACACCAGGTTAAAGTCCAACAGGTTTATTTGGAATCATGAGCTTTTGGAGCGCTGCTCCTTCATCAGGTGAGTGGAGAGGTAGGCCTATATATGCCGTGTTTGTGAACCTACCTCTTCTGATGAAGGAAAGTTTGTGATTCCAAATAAACCTGTTGGACTTTAACCTGGTGTTGTGAGACTTCTTACAGTAACTACCTGTCCAAAGCGCGAGGGCATTGTCCATAGAATTCCTACAATGCAGAAAGAGGCCTATCAAGTTTGCACCAACTTTCTGAAAGAGCATCTTACCCTAGGCCCTTCCTTCTGCCCTATCCCTGTAACCCCGTGCATTTACCATAGCGAATTCTCCTAACCCACACATCGTTGGACAGCAATGGACAATTTAGCACGGCCATTCAACCTAATCTGCATACCTTTGGACTGTGGGAGGAAACCGGAGCACCCGGAGGAAACCCATGCAGTCATGGGGAGAATATGCAAACTCCGCACAAACAGTGACCCGAGGCTGGAATTGAACCTGGGACCCTGGCGCAGTGAGGCAGCAATGCTAACCACTGCGTCACCTTCTCATATTGCTACAGGACTTCCTCAGGGTTCTGTGCGAAGTCTCATCATCTTCAGCGGCATCATCAGTTACCTTCCTTCCATTATAAAATTAGACAACCAACAATCTGTCCTGGACCCCCATACCGACACTATGGTTAAGGAAGCCCACCAACACCTCTTCTTGCTCAGAAGACTGAGGCATGTCAGCTACGACCCTCACCAACTTTTACAGGTGCACCATAGAAAGCATTCTTTCTGGTTGTATCACAGTTTGGTATGGCTCCTGCTCTGCCCAAGACTGCAAGGAACTACAAAAGGTTGTGAATGAAGCCCAATCCATTATCCAAACCAGCCTCCCATCCATTGACTCTGTCTACACTTCCCACTGTCTCAGCAAAGCAGCCAGCATAATTAAGGACCCCACTCACCCCGGACATTCTCTCTTCCACCTTCTTCCTTCGGGAAAAAGATTCAAAAGTCTGAGGTCACGTACCAACCGACTCAAGAACAGCTTCTTCCCTGCTGCTGTCAGACTTTTGAATGGACCTTGCATTAAGTTGATCTTTCTCTACACCCTAACTATGACTGTAACACTACATGCTGCACTCTCTCATTTCCTTCTCTATGAACAGTATGCTTTGTCTGTATAGCGCGCAAGAAACAATACTTTTCACTGTATGTTAATACACGTGACAATAATAACTCAAATCAAATTGAATCAAATCTGAAGAAAGTGAGGATGTTTGCGGATTGCACAATATTCAGCACCACTTGCAACTTTTCTGATACTGAAACAGTCCTGGCCCCAAGCAGCAAGATCTGGACAACAGTCAGGCTTGTGCTGACAAGTAGTAAGTAGCGCTCATGTCACACATGTGCCAAGCAATGACCATCTCCAACAAGACAGACTATAATTATCTCCCCTTGACATTCAACGGCGTTACTATCACAAATCCCCCATTGTCAACATCCAAGGAGTTGGGTATTGACCAGAAACCTAACTGGACTGGCTATTTAAATACTGCAAAAACAGGTCAGAAAGTGGCGATTCTGGAGTGGCTCATTCACTTCCTGACTGCCCCTCCACAAGACGCAAGGCAGGAATGTGATGGAATACTCTCCTGGATGAGTGCAATCTCAACACCATCCAGGATAAAGCAGTCTGTTTGATCAGCACCCTATCTATTACGTTAAACATTCTGCCCCTTCACCACTGGTGCACAGTTGCAGCAGTGTGTAGTGTGTACAAGATGCACTGCAACAGCTCACCAAAGGCTCCTTCGACAGCACCTTCCAAACCGGTGACCTCTACCACCAAATGGACAAAATGCAGCAGGCATAGATAGGGTGCTGATCAAACAGACTGCTTTATCCTGGATGATGTTGAGATTGCACTCATCCAGGAGAGTATTCCATCACACTCCTGCCTTGCGTCTTGTGGAGGGGCAGTCAGGAAGTGAATGAACCATTTCTGCAATTTCCCCTGCAAGGCACTCACCATCCTGACTCGGAACTATATGTCACGGTAGCACAGTGGTTATCACTGCTGCCTCACAGCGCCAGGGACTCGGGTTCGATTTCCGATCTGGGTCACTGTCTGTGTGGAGTCTGCATGTTCTCCTCATGTCTGCATGGGTTTCCTCCGGGTGCTCTGGTTTCTTCCCACAGTCCAAAGATGTGCGCGTTAGGTGGATTGGCCATGCTAAATTGACCCTTTGTGTCAGTGGGACTAACTGGGTAAATATGTGGGGTTATGGGGGATAGGGCCTGGGTGGGATTGTGGTCAGTGCAGACTCGATGGGCCGAATCACCTCCTTCTGCGCTGTAGGGATTCTAAGAAGGCAGCTCACCATCGCCTTCCTGAGGGGAATTGGGATGAACAATAAATGGAGAGACCAGTGAGCCCACAACCCTCTGACTCTGAGACAAGAGTGCTACCCATTGAGATATGGTTGACATTGTACATTCAATTCCCAATGTCTGCGTCAAAATAACCTCTCAACATCCCCACCTGCTGACTCACCTGAGCTGTAGCCGAAGGGCCATAGAAGCTGTCTAAGCATTTCTTGTATCTGTAACACGCAAGAGCATCCTCTGCTGCCTGGAAAATAAAGCAGACATTTCTACATAATAAAGGCAAAATACTGTTGATTCTGGAGATCATAGAATCCCTACAGTGCAGAAGGAGGCCATTCGGCCCATCGAGTCTGCACCGACCACAATCCCACCCACCCCCTACCTCCACATATTTTACCCACTAATCCCTCTAATTTACGCATCTCAGGACTCTAAGGGGCAATTTTTAACCTGGCCAATCAACCTAACCCGCACATCTTTGGACTGTGGGAGGAAACCGGAGCACCCGGAGGAAACCCACGCAGACACGAGGAGAATGTGCAAACTCCACACAGACAGTGACCCGAGCCGGGAATCAAACCCGGGACCCTGGAGCTGTGAAGCAGCAGTGCTAACCACTGTGCTACCGTGCCGCCGAGATATGGTAAAACTCTGCAGTTCTGCCAGTATCTGTGCTGAGACAAACAGAGTTAACATTTCAAATCCAATATGACTCCTCTTTGGGAAGATTCTGAGGAAGAGTTAACTGTTATACAGCGCAGGCATGGGCACCCTGGCAGTGCCAGCCTGTGCCCCTGGCACTGCCCAAGGGGTAAAATGCCCACACCCAGGGTGTACCTTGGCACTGCCCACCCGGCATCAGGCAGTGCCAAGGGGGCAGGCCTCTGGGGGGTGTGATCGGTGGGGGGGGGGGTTCTGCTGCCACTCCGTAATTGGCAGTGACAGAGGGAGGGAGGCCAGCGATCAGGCCTGGCCATCGGGGTTGGGGGAAGGGGTGTTTGGACTGGGGGTGGGGTCAGGGCTGCCGGTGGGGTGGGGGGGAGATCAGCTATAACAGATCAGCACATGCGCAGTGGCCCGCTCAGCGCTATGTTGCCGGCCACTCCAGCGGGAATAGCCCACTAATTTTCAGTGTGATTTCACACTAGGACACTGCAGTGCACAGAATGTGGGAGATTCATTTTTAAAATCCCGCTGAAAGAACTGGCAGGATTTACTCCAGTTTTTACACGAATTCAACATTTGGAATTCTTTTGGGAGAATTCCGTCCTTAGGTCCTCATCTGAGGAAGGATGTTTATGCTATAGAGGGAGTGCAAGGAAGGTTTACCAGACTGATTCCGGGGATGGCGAGATTGATGTATGAGGAGAGATTGAGTCGGTTAGGATCAAATTCTCTGGAGTTTGGAAGAATGAGGGAGGATCTGATGGAAAGCAAGAAATTCTAACAGGACTGGACAGGCTAGATGCAGGAAGGATGTTCCTGGTGGTGGGGGGGTCCAGAACCAGGGTTCACAGTCTGAGGATACAGGCTGAGATGAGGAGGAATTTCTTCACCCAGAGAGTGGTGAATCTGTGGAATTTGCTATCACAGAAAGTAGTTGAGGCAAAAACATTGCATATTTTCAAGGAGTTAGATATAGTTCTTGGGGTGAAGGGGATCAAAGGATATGGGGGAAGGGGGGATCAGGCTATTGAGATGGATGATCAGCCATGATCATAATGAATGGGGGAGCAGGCTCGAAGGGCCAAATGGCCTACACTGGCTCCTATTTTCTCATTTCTAAATTGGACTCGAAAGTTACCTCTGCTTCTGCCTCCACAGATACTGTAAGAAGTTTAACAACACCAGGTTAAAGTCCAACAGGTTTATTTGGTAGCAAAAGCCACACAAGCTTTCGGAGCCTTAAGCCCCTTCTTCAGGTGAGTGGGAATTCTGTTCACAAACAGGGCATATAAAGACACAAACTCAATTTACAGAATAATGGTTGGAATGCGAATACTTACAGCTAATCAAGTCTTTAAGGTACAAACAATGTGAGTGGAGAGAGCATCAAGACAGGTTAAAGAGATATGTATTGTCTCCAGACAGGACAGCCAGTGAGACTCTGCAGGTCCAGGCAACTGTGGGGGTTACAGATAGTGTGACATGAACCCAATATCCCGGTTGAGGCCGTCCTCATGTGTGCGGAACTTGGCTATCAGTTTCTGCTCAGCGACTCTGCGCCGTCGTGTGTCGCGAAGGCCGCCTTGGAGAACGCTTACCCGAATATCAGAGGCCAAATGCCCGTGACCGCCAAGTTCTGCACACATGAGGACGGCCTCAACCGGGATATTGGGGCTTAAGGCTCCGAAAGCTTGTGACTTGTGTTAAACTTCTGACTGTGTTTACCCCAGTCCAACGCCGGCATCTCCACATCATGTCCACAGATACTGCCAGACCTGTTGAGTCTATCCAGGATATTTTGTTTATAATGTCTGGGAAGTATAGCATGCAGATATATTCAAAAAAATCACCCTTGAGCCAAACATTTCAATGGCACTGCTCCTACATTCAGGTGCTAGATGTATACCTAAGCCTCTAATAGTAAGTAGGAAGCCTTCTTCAGATTGGGGGAGTGTAAGTGATGGTAATGGGGGGGAAGGGAGGGGAGGTAAATACTGAGTAACACATGAACATGTAGGTAAATTCCACTATAAGGTCAGTATGACAGAATTTCATAAGACCATAAAACATAGAAGAATTAGGCCACTCGGCCCATCGAGTCTGCTGCGCCATTCAATCATGGCTGATTTTTTCTCATCCCCATTCTCCTGCCTTTCATTGAATCCCTTCAATGCAGAAGGAGGCCATTTGGCCCATTGAGTCTGCACCGACCACAATCCCACCCAGGCCCTACCTCCTCAACCTCATAACCCCAAATTTGCAACACAAAAACCGGCCATTCGGCCCAAAAGCTCCATGCCAGTGTTTACGCTTCCCAAGAATTTTCTCCCTGCTCTTTTCAACACGTTTTACTATTCGCCTCTCCCTCTTGAGTTTCTGTAGCTTCCCTTAGTACCTCTATACCATTCAACCTCCCCTGTCATCGCGAGTTCCACATTCTCACCCATGGACTTGTTAGTGAAAATTATCAGAGAAAAATGCCCTAACCTGTTAAATCTTTCCTGATAGGTATACCCTCTAGACTCTGGTATCATTTTTAATTAGGAACATAGGGGCAAGAGAAGGCCATTCAGCCCTTCAAGCCTGCTCACTTCCACCTTTCCCGTCGAGAAAAAGATACAAAAGTCTGAGGTCACGCACCAACCGACTCAAGAACAGCTTCTTCCCTGCTGCCATCAGACTTTCGAATGGACCTACCTTATATTAAGCTGATCTTTCTCTGCACCCTAGCAGTGACTGTAACACTACATTTAACACCCTCTCCTTTCCTTCTCCCCCGTGTACTCTACGAATGGTAAATTTTGTCCATATCATGCGCAAGAAACAATTATTTCACTGCATCCCAATACTTGTGACCATAATAAATCAAACCAAACCATCGAATCAGACCATGGTTGTGGTCTAACTCCACTTTCCTGTCCCCCCGCGCCCCCCCCCCCCGTGTCCCCCCCCCCACCCCCCTCCATAACTCCCGTGCCCAACGAAAATCTGTCTAATTCTGCTTTGAATAATTTCAATGACCCAGCCTCCACTACTTTCTGGGAGAAAGCACTAACAATCCTTTAAGAGGATTTCTCCTTATCTCTGTCTTCAAAGGAGGAACCTCTTGCTTTTAAACTGCGTCCCCTAGTTTTAGTCTCCCAACAAGAGGAAACACCCTCCAGCTATCCACCCTGTCAAGTCCCCTCAGGATCTTATATGTTTCAATAAGATCACATCTCATTCTTCATTTTCTTTGGACCTCCTTTTGGTCTTCCATATCCATTTTTAAAATACGGAGACCGGAATTGTTCATTGTACTCCGACTGTGGCCTAATCAATTCAACATGAGCCTGAAAATGGTTTGCCAGACAGAACCCTTTGCTACCTTGTTTGTGTCATAGGTGCAGCTGGTCTGTGGACATATCTGATAGCCGCATGGGTTGCAGCAGGAATATGTGAAGCGATCCATGCAAGCAGTGTATGGATTCATGTGAGGCCTGCTGTAGTCGATGCACGGCTTGATAGGAGGCATACATCCTCGATAATGATCCATGTAGGTGGTTGGGATGCTCGGGTCTATATTTGGAATCTTTAGGGAAGTAAAACACAGACCGTCAGAAGGGTGGGATTTCATTAGAGGTACAAGAAAATGCAAAATAAGCAGCACAATTCATTGTCATGGGTAAAATCCATCCCTGCTTTTTATTTCTTTTTAATTTATTTATTAGTGTCACAAGTAGGCTTACATTAACACTGCAATGAAGTTACTGTGAAAATCCCCTAGTTGCCACATTCCGGCGCCTGTTCGGGTACACTGAGGGGGAATTTAGCACGGCCAATGCACCTACCCAACAAGTCTTTCTGACTATGGGAGGAAACCGGAGCACCCGGAGGAAACCCACGCAGACACGGGGAGAATGTGCAGACTCCACACAGACAGTGACCCAAGCCAGGAATCGAACCCGAATCCCTGGTGCTGTGCCAACCAATGTGCCACCGTGCCTCAAAATGTTGCCTTGTGAGTATCGTCGATGTTTATTTAGTGACCAAGAGCAAGAATGAGGAAAAGACAGTAAGGAGAATAAGGAAAGGAAAATGATAGGCAGAGAAATCAAGGGCCAGAGTCAGATAAGGACCAAGTAAAAAATAGTAGGAAAGGGGAAAGAAACGTTATAAGTGCCCACGTTAAGGTTTTGTACCTCAATGCTCGGAGCATTCGAAATAAAATGGATGAATTAGTTGCACAGATAGGTGTAGAGAGGTATGATATAGTTGGCATTACGGAGATGTGGCTCCAAGGTGACTAAGGATGGTAACTAAACATTGAGGGCTATTCAGTGTTTAGGAAGGACAGACAGAAAGGAAAAAGTGGTGGAGTTGCATTGTTGATCAAAAATGATATTGATACGATATTGAGAAAAGATATCAGCATAGATGATGTGGAATCTATTTGGATCGAGTTAAGAAACGACAAGGGGCAAAAAACATTGGTGAGGTGTGTGATGGACTACAGTTGCGCCTTTGTCCTGCCTGGACCACCGTTGTTGTGTTTGTCATGCCTGGACACACCCCCTGCCAGCTCCTCCCCTTGTCACCTAGTGTAAAGGTGGCTGTTTCCTCCCCCTTGTTCAGTTCGGGTCGGTTATCTGTTAGGACATGCTCCTAGTTTTGTAATGAATAAAAGCCTACAGTTGTATTGGCACACAAGTAGTCTTTTGCCTAATTGATAGCGCTTCAAGGTGTATAGAGACCACCAAACTGTAGTGGTAATTAATGTTGGAAAATCAACATTAATGACAGGAAATCAGAGATGCATGTGTTAAAGGAACATATGTGATTATGGGTGATTTTAATCTGCATATAGATTGGGAGAGTCAAATTAGTCACAGTACAATAGAGGAGGAATTTCCGGAGTGCATACGGGATGGTTTTCTGAAGAAATATGTTGAGGAACCAACAAGGGAGCAGGCCATCCTGGACTGGGTGTTGCGCAATGAGAAAGGATTAGTTGGCAATCTAGCTGTGAGAGAACCATTGTGGATGAGTGACCATAATATGGTAGAATTGTTTGTCAAGGTTGATAGTGATGTAGTTGATTCTGAGACCAGGGTTCTGAAGTCTCAATAAAGGGAACTATGATGGGTATGAGGCATGAACTGGGCATGACGGACTGGGAAACATTATTGGAAGGAAAGACAGTGGACAGGCAATGGCGGGCATTTAAAGAACAAATAGGTGAACTCCAGAAGTTGTTTATTCCTGTTTGGCACAAGAGTGGTAAGGGAATTGTGGCCAAACCGTGGCTTTCAAGGGAAATTAGAGATAGTATCAGAATCAAGGAAGCAGCATACAAATTGGCAAGAAAAAGCAATAGACCTGAGGATTGGGAGCAGTTTAAAATTCAGCAAAGGAGGACCAAGGAATTGATTAAGAAGGGGAAAATGAAGTTTGAAAGTAAGCCAGCAGGGCTCATAAAAACTGACTGTAAAAGTTTCTATGGATATGTAAAGAGAAAAAGATTGATAAAAATGAATGTAGGTCCCTTACAGTCAGAAACGGGAGAATTCATAACGGTGAATAAAGAAATGGCTGAGGAATTAAATTTGTACTTTGCTTCAGTCTTCACAAAGGAAGAGATGAATAATGTGCTAGAAGTGCTGAGAGAAACATGTTTTAGTGAGGAGCTGAAGGAAATCAGCATTAGTAGAGAAATGGTTTTGGGGAAATTGATGGGATTGAAGGTGGATAAGTCTCTAGGGCCTGATAATCTCCATCCCAGAGTACTTAAGGAAGTGGCCCTGGAAATAGTAGATCCATTGGTGGTTATTTTCCAAAATTCTTTGGACTGTGGAATAGTTCCTACAGATTGGAAGGTAGCTAATATAAGCCCAAAAGAGAGATAAAGAGAAAACAGGGAACTATAGACCAGCGAGTCTAACGTCAGTACTGGGGAAGTTGCTGAAGTCTATTATCAAGGATACTATAACTCAGCATTTGGAAGGCAGTGGTATAATCAGACAAAGTCAGCATGGATTTACGAAAGGAAATCATGTCTGGCAAATCTATTGGAATTTTCTGAGGATGTAACTAGTGGAATTGACCGAGGAGAACCAGTAGATGTGGTTTATTTAGTCTTTCAGAAGGCTTTCGACAAGGCCTCACATAACAGACTACTATGTAAAGTACATGGGATTGCAGGTAATGTCTTGAGATGGATAGAAAGATGGTTTGCAAATGGGAAGCAAAGAGTTGGCATAAATGGATCAATTTCTGATCGGCAGTCAGTGACTAGTACAAAACTCTGGTGCGGCCACATTTGGAGTATTGCGTACAGTTCTGGTCACCGCATTATAGGAAGGATGTGGAAGCATTGGAAAGGGTGCAGAGGAGATTTACTAGGATGTTGCCTGGTATGGTGGGAAGGTCTTATGAGGAAAGGCTGAGGGACTTGAGGTTGTTTTCGTTAGAGAGAAGAAGGTTAAGAGGTGACTTAATAGAGGCATACAAGATGACCAGGGGATTAGATAGGGTGGATAGTGAGAGCCTTTTTCCTCAGATGGTGATGGCTAGCACGAGGGGACATAGCTTTAAATTGAGGGGTGATAGATATAGGACAGATGTTAGAGGTAGGTTCTTCACTCAGAGAGTAGTAAGGGCGTGGAATGCCCTGCCTGCAGCAGTAGTGGACTCGCCAACATTAAGGGCATTTAAATGGTCATTGGATAAACATATGGATGATATTGGAATAGTGTAGGTTAGAGGGGCTTTAGATTGGTTTCACTGGTCGGCGCAACATTGAGGGCCAAAGGGCCTGTACTGCTCTGTAATGTTCTATGTTCTATTAGTGGTGTTCCACAGGAATCTGTGCTAGGACCCCAACTGTTCACATTATATATTAATGATTTGGAAGAGGGAACTGAATAGAACAACAAAGAACAAAGAACAATACAGCACAGGAACAGGCCCCTCGGCCCTCCAAGCCCGCGCCGCTCCCCGGTCCAGGATTGAATCCTGAATCCAGGATCCCCGCCTAGAGAATGTATTATCTCTAAATTTGCAGTTGATACAAAGTTGGGTGGGAGGGTGAGCTATGGGGAGGATGCAGAGTTTTGGACAGGCTGAGTGTGTAGGCATGTGCATGACAGATGCAGTATAATATGGATAAATGTGAGGTTATCCACTTTGGTAGCAATAATAGGAAGACAGATTATTACTTGATTGGGTGTAAATTGAGAGAGGTGGATACTCGGTGAGACCTTGGAGTCCTCGTGCATCAGTCGCTAAAAGTAAGAGCCCAGGTACAGCAGGCAGTAAAGAAGGCAAATGGTATGTTGGCCTTCATAGCAAGAGGATTTGAGTATAGAGATAGGGATGTTTTGCTGCAATTGTATAGGATGTTGGTGAGACCATACCTGGAGAATTGTGTGTAGTTTTGGTGGCCTTATCTGAGGAAGGATAGAATCATAGAATCGCTACAGTGCAGAAGGAGGCCGTTCAGCCCATCGAGTCTGCACTGCCCATGATCCCACCCTGGCCCTATTCCTGAAACCCCACATATTTACCCTGCTAATCCCTTAACATCATGGGCAATTTAGCATGGCCAACCAACCTAACCCGCACATCTTTGGACTGTGGGAGGAAGCCGGAGCACCCGGAGGAAACCCACGCAGACATGGGGAGAATGTGCAAACTCCACACAGACAGTGACCCGAGGGAACTGCAATGGGAGATTTTAATCTGCATGTTGATTGGACAAACATAGAAGAGGAATTTGTGACAGGCATCAAGGATTTATAACATAGAACATAGAAAAAGTGCAGCACAAACAGGCCCTTCGGCCCACAAGCTGCGCCGGTCATGTCCCTACCTACCGAGGCTTATATATAGGCTTACCTATAACCCTCAATCCTATTAAGTCCCATGTACTCATCCAGAAGTCTCTTAAAAGACACAATCGAGTTTGCCTCCACCACCACTGACGGCAGCCGATTCCACTCACCCACCACCCTGTGAGTGAAAAACTTACCCCTGACATCTTCTCTGTACCTACTCCCCAGCACCTTAAACCTGTGTCCTCTCGTAGCAGCCATTTCAGCCCTGGGAAAAAGGCCTCCGAGAATCCACCCGATCTATACCTCTCAATTTTAGAGCAATACGTTGTGGAATCTACCCCAGGAACAGGCTATTTTAGATTTGGTTTTGTGTAATGAAGAAGGATTAACAAGGGATCTTGTTGTTAAGGATCCACTAGGAAGTAGTGACCACAATATGATAGAATTCCAGATACAGTTTGAGGGTGAATACCATAGGTGCATATCAGGGGCCTCAACTTAAATAAGGGCAATTATAATGGTATGAGGGTGGAATTGTTTAAGGTGAGCTGGGTGAACAAGCTAAGATTCAGGTCAGTAGATGAGCAGTGGCAGATATTCAAGCAGCTGGTCTAAAATGCTCAGCAAGTTTATCCCAAACAAAAAGAGGGATTCCATGCGAAAGAGACAAAATCCATGGTTAACACAGGAGGTCAAGGATAATGTTTAATTGAAAAGCAGGATATACAAAGTGGCAAGGGTAGACCAGACTGGGAAGTTTTTAGAATCGAACAGCAAAAGACTAAAAAGCTCATAAGAAGGGAGAAAATAAATTTTGAGAGAGAGCTTGCATGTCGCAGAAGAACAATCTGTAAGCGTTTCTATGGATATATAAATAGGAAGTGGGCGGCTGAGGTAAGTGTGGGACCGCCACTGAACGAGGCGGGTGAATTGACAACAGCAAACAAAGAAATGGCGGATATGATTGTGGTGAACCATCGTTGGTTCCCACTGGATAGTACTGAGCCAGGGTCTGGCCAGTACTACAAGTATGTACATATGTTGCTGTTGGGTTAGGGATGGGTTGTGCTACTTGTTGCTGTTGGGGTTAGGGTGGGGTTGTTACACCTTTGTATTGTAGTGTTGTGGTACATCCCAGTCGGGCTCCGCCTCCTGGGAGAGGTATAAAGGTCCCTGCTCTGTCTGGGACCCCTCAGTCTGGGATCGTGTATATAATTGTTAGCTGCTTTGTTACAGCAAATAAAAGCCTTTATTTCCTGAGCATCAAGCCTCGTGTGTGATAACGCGCATCAATTTTATTTGCTGTAAATAAACTCTCGTCGAAGAAAAAAAAGAGAGTATGGAGCAGATACTGAAGCCGGAACGCCTTACACTAGATCCACGTGCGGTGGGCGCCTCTAACACCTTCGACCACTGGCTGAAGTGTTTCGAAGACTACCTGGCAGCCTCCGCAGCGGTCACCACAGATGATGACAGACTCCGGGTCCTCCATGCGAGGGTAAGCGACACAGTCTACCTCGCGATCCGTGCGGCCACCGATTACACAAAGGCCCTCGAGCTTCTGAAGAAGCGTTATATCAAACCGCCCAACGAAATACACGCTCGTTACCTCCAAGCCACTCGACGACGGCAGTCTGGCGAAACGATGGAGGAATATGCGAACGAGCTCCTACAGCTAGCCAGGGGCTGTAACTGCAAAGCTGTGTCGGCTGAGCAGAGTATGAACGACCTCGCCCGAGATGCATTTGTGGCGGGAGTCGGATCGTCGTACATTCGACTTAAACTACTGGAGAAAGGTAACCTTGACCTTACCCAGGCAATAGAGCTAGTGGAGACGCTGGAGATGGCCTCCAAAAGCCTAGTATTGTATCCTGAAGACCACGTGGAGACAACGTGGCAGGAGCAGTCGCCAATCCCTCCTCGTCCCTCGGGTTCGAAATGCTGCGTAATGGCGTGCTCACACTCGGGCCAGACGACGGCAGCAGCTCCGGGCAGCCCGCGGTGTTACTTCTGTGGGGGAGCGAAGCATACTCGGCAACGGTGTCCCGCTAAAGCTGTGTTGTGCTCCGCCTGCGGTAAGAAGGGGCACTATTCGAAAGTGTGCCGATCTAAATCTAGGAACAGCAGTGCGGCCTGCGATTCCTCAGAGCCCGGTTCTTCGTCGTCGAAATCATCGAGGGTTTCGTCCACGTGCGAGGCCAGGACGACGCCATTACGGTCGACGGAGTCGGAGATGTGTGACCACCAGGGGTCGCTGAGTTTGGCGCCATCACTCACGTGCGACCTATGGGAGCGGCCATGTTGGTCGGCACCGACCGCGAACGACTAGCAGGGGTCATCCTCGTCAATTTCAGCTGCCTGCAATGGCGCTCATGAACCAACAGTGGCGTCGATCATCCTGGACCAGGCCAAGCCTCATAGACTTGACAAATCTATGATGAACATCCTGGTAAATGACCACTTGATTTATTGTCTGTTTGACAACGGGAGCACTGAGAGCTTTATCCACCCAGACACTGTGAAGCGGTGTGGACTCCGGATTCAACCTGTCAAACAGACAATTTCTATGGCATCGAGGTCCCGGTCTGTCACCGTGCTAGGGAGTTGCGTGGTAACTTTAACGGTGCAAGGCACAGTTTACGAGCGTTTCAAGCTCCTAGTGTTGCCGCACCTTTGTGCGCCAATACTTCTCGGACTTAACTTCATGGTCCACTTGAGGAGTGTAACCCTACAGTACGGTGGGCCACTCCCTTCACTTTCAGTGGGAGAACAGCAGCCTCCAAATTGCCCAACGCGCCCCGCCTGTAGCCTCTCGACGCTGAAGATCACCACACCCTCCCTGTTCCAGAATCTTGTGCCAGGCTGCAAGCCCATTGCGACTAAGAGTAGGCGTTACAGTGCTGAGGATCGGATCTTCATTCGATCTGAGGTTCAGCGGCTCCTCAAAGAAAGGATCATACAACCCAGCGCTAGTCCGTGGAGAGCGCAGGTCGTGGTGGCCAAGAGCGGGAACAAACCCCGGATGGTCATTGACTATAGTCAGACCATTAATCGATACACGCAGCTGGATGCGTATCCCCTTCCGCGCATATCTGACATGGTCAATCGGATTGCGCAGTACCGGGTGTTCTCCACCATAGACCTCAAGTCTGCCTACCACCAACTCCCCATTCGCCCAGAGGACCGACAATACACGGCTTTTGAGGCGGATGGTCGCTTGTATCACTTTCTCAGGGTTCCCTTTGGTGTCACCAATGGGGTCTCGGTCTTCCAGCGTGCTATGGACCGAATGGTGGACCAGAACGGGCTGCGGGCTACCTTCCCGTACCTGGGTAATGTCACCATCTGCGGCCATGACCAGCAGGACCACGACACGAATCTCCTGAATTTCCTACGCACTGCATCTCGCCTGAACCTGACCTACAACAGGGAGAAGCGTGTGTTTCGTACGCGCCGTTTAGCCATCCTAGGATACGTGGTGGAAAACAGGGTCATTGGCCCTGATCCAGACCGTATGCGCCCCCTTTCTGAACTTCCCTTGCCCGCTAGCGCAAAAGCACTGAGAAGATGCTTAGGCTTCTTCTCTTATTATGCGCAGTGGGTTCCCAACTACGCGGACAAAGCCCGTCCGCTCATTAAGTCCACTACTTTTCCCCTAACGCCAGAGGCCCGATTGGCCTTCGATAAATTAAAAGCCGACATCGCGAAAGCTACGATGCACGCTGTTGATGAGTCCATCCCCTTTCAGGTGGAAAGCGATGCATCTGATTTTGCCCTGGCTGCCACACTTACCAGGCGGGCAGGCCCGTCGCATTTTTTTCCCGCACCCTCCAAGGCCCCGAAATCCGGCATTCAGCGGTGGAAAAGGAGGCCCAGGCCATTGTGGAGGCCGTCAGGCACTGGCGCCATTACTTGGCAGGAAAACGGTTCACCCTGATCACGGACCAGCGGTCCGAGGCGTTCATGTTTAACAACACGCAGAGGGGCAAGATCAAGAATGACAAGATCTTGCGGTGGAGAATTGAACTCTCCACCTATAACTATGACATCATGTATCGTCCAGGGAAACTCAATGAGCCCTCGGATGCCCTCTCGCGTGGAACATGCGCCAGTATACAGGAGGACTGTTTGCAGGCTCTCCATAATGACCTATGCCATCCTGGGGTCACTCGGCTCTACCACTTTATAAAAGCCCGCAATCTGCCCTACTCGGTGGAGGACGTCAGGTCCATAACAAGAAGCTGTCGGGTATGCGCGGAATGCAAACCGCACTTTTACCGACCTGACCGGGCACATTTGGTCAAGGCCACTCGTCCCTTCGAGAGACTGAGTGTCGATTTTAAGGGCCCCCTTCCCTCAACAGATCGGAATGTGTACTTCCTCAACATCTTTGACGAGTACTCTAGATTCCCTTTTGTTGTTCCCTGCTCTGATACATCCGCTGCCACAGTTATCAAGGCATTCCGTGATCTTTTTACCCTGTTCGGGTACCCCGGCTACATTCACAGCGACAGGGGCTCGTCGTTCATGAGCGATGACTTGAGGCAACACCTGCTCTCATACGGGATTGCCTCTAGTAGGACCACGAGCTACAACCCTAGGGGTAACGGACAGGTGGAACGTGAGAATGCTACAGTCTGGAAGGCTGTCTTACTGGTGTTGAAGTCAAAAAGCCTTCCAGTCTCCCGTTGGCAAGAGGTGCTCCCTGATGCGCTCCATTCTATTCGCTCACTCCTGTGTACGGCAACCAATGCTACTCCCCATGAGAGGATGTTTTCATTCCCTCGGAAGTCTTCCTCGGGGACCTCATTACCTTCTTGGTTGACGTACTCAGGACCTGTCCTCCTGCGGCGACATGTAAGGGCCCGCAAGTCCGACCCGTTGGTCGAACAGGTCCATCTCCTCCACGCCAACCCTCAGTATGCCTATGTGGCATACCCTGACGGGCGAGAGGACACGGTCTCGATCCGAGACCTGGCGCCAGCAGGGGACGTAGCAACCTCTGTCGCTCCCATACCCCCTGTTACAAACCCCTTAACTCTTGTTTCCCCCCCGGACACGGCGCGGGCAGCATCGGGACCATTGCTTAACCCTTTTACTCCCGTGTACAGCTTGCCTAAGTCCAGAGGATGGTCGCCACTTCAGGGCGTGTCGAGACTCCATGGATTACCGTCACCTCAGGGTCAACCGGCCTGTGAGTTTGTGGAGGAACAGCTGGACATCGCCTTGGGGAGAACGCCACCGCAAGTGCCTACTCCGGTGTCACCGCCGGTATTGAGGAGGTCACAACGACGGTGCGGTCCCCTGACCGTCTGAACTTATAGACTGATGACAAATTATTCTGTTTTTGTACCCCGCCGGCCTTTGTTCTCAAAGGAGGGGTGAATGTGGTGAACCATCGTTGGTTCCCACTGGATAGTACTGAGCCAGGGTCTGGCCAGTACTACAAGGATGTACATATGTTACTGTTGGGTTGTGCTACTTGTTGCTGTTGGGGTTAGGGTTGGGCTGTTATACCTTTGTATTGTAGTATTGTGGTACATCCCAGTCGGGCTCCGCCTCCTGGGAGAGGTATAAAGGTCCCTGCTCTGGCTGGGACCCCTCAGTCTGGGATCGTGTATATAATTGTTAGCTGCTTTGTTACAGCAAAGCATCAAGCCTCGTGTGTGATAACGCGCATCAATGATAAATACATTTTTCACATCATATGGGCTGATTTCAAATAACAACTTACAAAGATCCCAATCATAAGGGATAGAGTATTCGAGAAACTCAAGGGGCTAAAGACGGACACGTCACCAGGACCTGATGAACTGCATTGCTAGGGTTTTAATGGAAGTGGCTGCAGAGATAGTGGATCCATTGGTTGAAATTTTTCATAACTCGCTAAATTCCAGGAGGGTACCAGAAGATTGGAGAACAGCCAATATGACGGCCTTGTTCTAAAAGGGCAAAAGGCAGAAGGCAGGAAACTATAGGCCAATTAGTGTAATGTCTATTATTGGCAAGACGCTGCAGACAATAATCAAAGAGCTAATCATTTAGGAAAGCTGAATCAAACCTTGTCAACATGGTTTTATGAAAGGTTGCTTGACAAATTTACTCAAATTTTTTGAGGATCTAACAAGGAGAGTAGATAGAGGGGAACCTGTAGATGTAGTGTATTTAGATTTCCAAAAGGCATTTGACAGGGTTTCGTATAAGAGGCTGGTGCATAAAGTAAAAGCCCATGGAAATGAGGAAGTGTGTTGGCATGGTGTGAAAACTGGCTGTCACATAGAAAACAGAGTTGGAATAAATGGGTTCTTTTCAGAGTGGAAAGATGTAACTAGTGGAGTAGCGCAGGGACCAGTTCTTGACCCACAATTGTTCACCACTTACATTAATGATCCGGAGGAAGGAACGGAATGTAAGCTTTCCAAATTTGCTGATAAGAAAATAGGTGGAAGTGTTTGTTGTGATAAGGATATTGTGAGGCTGCAATGGGATATCGATAGGTTGGGCGAGTGGGCGAAAACCTGGCAAATGGAGTTTAATGTGGGGAAGTGTGAGGTAATGCACTTCGGTAGGAGGAATCAAAAGACAGATTATTATCTAAATGGAGAGAGACTGCAGGTGAGTAAAGTGCAGAGGGATCTAGGTGTTCTAGTGCAGGAATTACAAAAAGCTAACAGGCAGGTCCAACAAGAGATTAAGTAGGCAAACGGCATTTTGGCCTTTACTGCAAAGGGGTTGGAGTTTAAAAATAAGGAAGTTTTGTTGCAATTGTACAGGGTGTTGGTGAGGCCTCACCTGGAATACTGTGAATGGTTTTGATCCCCTTACATAAAAAAGAGATATAGTAACGTTGGAAGCAGTCCAAAGGGGATTGACCAGGCTAATGCCTGGGGTGAGGGGGTTGTCCTGTCAAGAGAGGCTAAATAGTCTGGGTCTGTATTCCTTGGAGTTTTCTGGCACTGTTCCTGTAGACAATGACGACACAAAGATCAAAGTCAAAGGCTCCGCAATCTCCTCTCTAGCGTCCCAGAGAATCCTAGGATAAATCCCATCCGGCCCAGGGGACTTATCTATTTTTACCCTTTCCAGAATTGCTAACACCTCTCCTTATGAACCTCAATCCCGTCCAGTCCAACAGCCTGCATCTCAGTACTCCCCTCGACAACACTGTCCCTCTCCTGTGTGAATACCGACGAAAAATATTCATTTAGTGCCTCTCCGATTTCTTCAGACTCCACGCACAACTTCCCACTACTGTCCTTGACTGGCCCTAATCTTACCCTAGTCATTCTTTTACTCCTGACATACCTATAGAAAGCTTTAGGGTTTTCCTGGATCCTACCTGCCAAAGACTTCTCATGTCCCCTCCTGGCTCTTCTTAACTCTCTCTTTAGGTCCTTCCTGGCTAACTTGTAACTCTCAAGTGCCCTAACTGAGCCTTCACGTCTCATCTTAACATAAGTCTCCTTCTTCCTCTTCACAAGAAATTTAACCTCTTCAGTAAACCTCTTTAGTAATATAGGATTGGATAAGGGAAAAAGGAAGGTTTATGACGGACAGGGGGCTCAAAATAATGGATGCACTGGAGGAGTTGAGAAAGTACAGGAGGGTACTTACAAAACAAATTAGGAGAGTGAAGAGGGGGCATGAAAAAATACTCGCGGATAAAATAAAGGAAAATTCCAAGGAGTTTTACAAGTATATTGAAGGCCACAGGAGAGGTGACGGAGGATTGGAGGAGCACAATGTGGTACCATTATTTAAGAAGGGAAGTAGGGAAAAACCAGGTAATTACTGGCCAGTGAGTCTAACATCAATGGTAGGAAAATTATTGGAAAAAAGTTCTGAGGGACAGAAATACTCTCCACTTGGAGAGGCAAGGGTTAATCAAGGATAGTCAGCCTGGCTGTGTCAGGGGGAGATCATGTCTAACAAATTAGATTGAATTTTTCGAGGAGGTAACCAGGTGTGTAGATGAGGTTAGTGCAGTTGACATAGTCCAAATGGACTTCAGTTAGAATCATAGAATCTACACTACAGAAGGAGGCATTCAGCCCATCGAGTCTGTAGCGACCACAATCCCACCCAGGACCTATTGCTGCAACCCCCGCCCATTTACCCTGCTAATTCCCCCTGACACTAGAGTCAATTTATCATGGCCAATCAACCTAATCCGCACATCTTTGGAGTGTGGGAGAAAACCCGAGCACCCGGAGGAAACCCACGCAGACACGGGGAGAATGTGCAAACTCCACACATACAGTGACCCAAGGCCGGGTCCTTGGCGCTGTGAGGCAGCAGTGCTAACCACTGTGCCACCGTGCCGCCCTAAGATGAGGTTTCTGACAAGGTCCCACATGGGAGGCTGATGAAACAGGTAAGAGCACGTGGGAGCCAGAGCAATTTAGCAAATTTAATCCAAAATCGGCTTAGTGGCAGCAGACAGGGTGATGATCAAAGGTTGTTTTTGTGACTGGAACCTTGTGCCAGTGGTGTACGGCAAGGATCGCTGCTGGCTCTGATGCGCCATTCAGATACGAGGCTTGAAGCTCAGTAAATGAAAGGCTTTTATTTACTGTTAACGAAGCTACCAGAACTTATATACACTATCCCAGACTGAAGGGGTCCCGGCCAGAGCAGGGACTCTTATACCTCTCCCAGGAGGCGGAGCCCGACTGGGATGTGCCACAACACTACAGTACGAAGGTGTAACAACCCCACCCTAACCCCAACAGCAACAATAGCACAATCCAACAGTAACATATGTACATCCTTGTAGTACTGGCCAGCCCCTGGCTCAGTACTATCCAGTGGGAACCAACGATGGTTCACCACAGGCTCCCTTCTGATTAATGAGCTAGATGTGAAAGCGGTGGTGGTGGTGGTGCGGGGGGGGGGGGGGGGGGGGGGGGGGTTGGAGGGGGGGGGAAGGGTTGTGGGAGGGATGGGGGGCAGACTATGATCAGTAAGTTTTAAGATGTCATGAAAATTGGTGGTGTGGTAAACAGCAAAGTGGGAAGCCCAAGATGACAGGATGATATAGACAGGCTGATCAGATACGCAGAACGGTGGAAAATGGAATTTAACTTGGAAAAGTGTGAGGTGATGCATTTTGGGAGGAATAATAAGGCAAGGGAATAAACAATGAATGGTTGGACGCTAGGAAGTACAAAGGACCAGATGAATGTTGGGGTGCATGTCCATAGATCCCTGAAGGTAGCAGGACAGGTAGATGAGGTGGTTCAGAAAGTATAACTGCCTTTATTAGCCGACGTTGGACTGGGGTAAACACAGTAAGAAGTTTAACAACACCAGATTAAAGTCCAACAGGTTTATTTGGTAGCAAAAGCCACACAAGCTTTCGGAGCTCCAAGCTTGGAGCTCCGAAAGCTTGTGTGGCTTTTGCTACCAAATAAACCTGTTGGACTTTAACCTGGTGTTGTTAAACTTCTTACTTTATTAGCCGAGGCATAGAATTTCAGAGCAGGGAGGTTATGATGGAGCTGTGTAAATTGCCACAGCTAGAGTACTGTGTGTAATTCTGGTCGTCACACTGTAGGAAGGATGGGATTGCATTAGAGAAGGCTCAGAAGAGATTCACCAGGATGCTTGGGGCAGACACGATGGGCCAAAGGGCCTCTTTCTGCACTGTAGAAATCCATGGCCCTAAGGTGAAGAAGGTGTTTCACCAGCACCTTCTCCAGGACAATTAGGGGTGGACAATATACACTGACCTTGTCAGCAATGCTCACATCCCAGCAACAAATAAATGAATTATTTGCCAACAAGAAGCTCAATTTCTTAAATTCTCAGCTTGAGATCGGTTTGCACACCTGACTCTGATTAAGTAAACCTGTGTACCCGCCTGCACTCGAACATATTAACTCCACTGATTCAATACTGATATGGGAACCAATCTTCAGATTGTAGGCAATAGAAATAGGAGTCGTCTTGTCGGCCAGTCAACCCAGAGTTTGTATGTTCAAATTCTGCATACTTCAAGATGAGAATATAAGAATCTGGTAATGTGTGGGCTTACCCCAGAGAATGACCATGAAATCCATAACAAACATTCGTTAAAAACCAAATTAGTTCACAAAAGTCCTTCAGGAAAAGGAACTTGTTGCCTTTACTCTGCCTGGCCTTTTTGTGACTCTGCACTGGCTAGCTCTGTTGGGTTGAGCCTACCTCACTGCATTCAGGGCAGCTGGGGGTGAGCTGTAAATGCTGCCTTGTGCCTCTCAAATTTAAAGAACAAACAAGAACAGCCCCTTGAATGAATGAACCAGTTGAGCTTTTGGGAATGGGAACAGGTCTATCCTATAAATTATTTCATAGATCATCTTCATCTGTGGAGATGAGCTTGTCTCCTAACTCCCCAAAGCCTCCCATGGTATAGGTCAGGAGTGTGATGCAATACTTTACACCTGCCTAGATGAGTGCACCTCCAACAACACTCAAGAACCATCAAGGAAAAAGCAGCCTGCTAGATTGGCACCCATCCACTACCTTAAACATTCTCTCTCTCTCTCCACCAGCGACACACAGTGGCAGCAGTTTGTACCATCGACAACATGCAGCGCAACAACTCGACAAGGCCCCTTCGACAGCACCTTCCAAACCAGTGACCTCTACCATCTGGCAGGACAAGAGCAGCAGATGCATTGGGACACCGCCAGGTTCCCCTCCAAGTCCCACAGCATCCTAACTTGGAAATACATCACCGTTCCTTCACTGTCACTGGGTCAAAATCCTGAAATTCCCCTCCTAATAGCACTGTGGGTATACCTACAGCATAGAGACTACAACAATTCAAGAAGGCAGCTCACCACCACTTTCTGAAGGACGTTAGAGATGGGCAATAAATGCTGGCCTCGCCAGCGATGCTCATGTCCCATGAATGAATATAAAAAAAACTCCATCTACCCATCTTGGTTACATACATCTTAATATCTTTGCCAAATTAAATCCTGTTGATCTTAGATTTTTACATTTTTTATTCACTCCCCAATCCCCAACCTCAACACATTTCTTGGAGGGAGCAAGTTCCAGATTTAAACCACCCTTTGTTTGAAGACATTGTTCCTGTCAGCAGTTCTGAATTTCCCATTTCTAATAAAACACAAGGTGATAACAGAATAAATTTCATTTCTATCTCTTATTCTTGACCAGGCTATTTTATCACTTGGCATAACTTGCATACATCATCATCTCAATCTCATAATATTGTTGCAGTGTTACTCTCATGATGCATGTGGATGTCCAGTGACCTCACTAGGGTCACCTAGTGACCTTTGCCCTTTTGTGATATGGGCCAACTGAAAACTGAAGTCATATTCTTATCCCCTTCTCTGGAAAAGTATACAGCGACATTAAAATACGGTGAATAATCAGATAGTAATTCTCTTGGGAGTAAGGTCTCCGTAACCTTCTCGTAACCATTGTTTTAGGGGCATTTTTGGAAGAGAGACATCATTCCCAGGAAAGGGGATACTTGTCCACTGCTTGATTCCAGTACCAGCAAAAGTATTTCTAAATTTGACCGGGGCACAAGCTAAGGCGCACTGTAGTCTCTGCTGCTTTCTCCAACTATCTTCCCGAACCTCCCACTAACTGAGGGATGGAGCCTGTGCCTAGGCGGCATCTTTTACAATTTCAGGATGCTTCACAGCCAATGAGGTACTTTCGGAATTTAGTTCCTGTAATATTGGAGGGAATTTGCGCACAGCAAGGTGCCACAATGAAGTAATGATCGGATCATCTGTTTTATTCACCCTAGCTATGACTGTAACACTACATTCTGCACCCTCTCCTTTTCTTCTCTATGAATGGTATGCTTTGTCTGTATAGCGCGCAAAAAACATTACTTTTCACTGTATGCTAATACATGTGACAATAATAAATCAAATCAAAATTATTGCTATTGCTTGAGGGAGAAATATTGACCAGGACACTGGAAAGAGCGCCCTTCCCCCACCACAACCACACCCTAACCCCTACCACCATCCCACCCCACCCTTCATTTGAATAGTGCGATGGGATCTCATACATCCATCAGAGAGGACAAATGGGGCTTTGGTCACCTGTAAGACAGCACCTCCGACAATGCAGCACTCCTTCACTACCCAACATCACCAGAATTTCTGCTTCTCACACAAACCATCCAGTGAGCTGAGGGACATGTTGCTCAAGTTGGGGAAATTATTTTGTGCCCTGAGCACTTTTGTAGAGAGTGCAACAAACTTTGGACTGTTGCAGCCAAGAGATGAAAGGTCAGTGGGTCTAACTCAGCGCACTAACCATGGATTCTCCATTAGCTCCATTAAGCCTGACCTTCTCTGCGTGGAGCACCTAGTCAAATTTTACGCTTCTATGCTTGCTTCCCAAACCTTTGACATATTGTCCCACTTGTCTATGAGTGTCCGGTCACAGTATCTATAGGTTTGCTGTACATTACCCTGGGAAGGCAGGTCTTTTGGGTTGTACTTTTAGATCTTGTGTGACTCGATCATGCCTCAGACGATCTTTGCTCTTTCTCAGCCTTGGCGAACGCTGATCTGTTGTTTCCCCATCACATCAGCTGTGCAGCCTACAGCCAATTGTGACATCACTTCCCCCGTCCCCACCCCCTCCCTCCCCTCAGCTGAAATATTAGTCAGCCCCATAAAGAGTACCGGGCCATGCGGTTATCCAGGAGATTTTTACCATGAGGGACCATGTGTCAACTATGGCTCAGTGGCAGAACCAGTGGGCTGTGGGTCCAAGTGCTTCTCCAGAGACTTTGGCACAATGTTTATGTTGGCATCTGTGGACTTTCAAATGAAGTTTTTAAAGTTTATTTATTAGTGTCACAAGTAGGCTTACATTAACATTGCAATGAAGTTACGGTGAAAATCCCCTAGTCACCACACTCTGGCGCCTGATCAGATACACTGAGGGAGAATTTAGCATGGCCAATGCACCTAACCAGCACATCTTTCGGACTCATAGAGTCATAGAGGTTTACAGCATGGAAACAGGCCCTTCGGCCCAACTTGTCCATGCCGCCTTTTTTTTAAAAACCCCTAAGCTAGTCCCAATTGCCCGCGTTTGACCCATATCCCTCTATACCCATCTTACCCATGTAACTGTCTAAACGCTTTTTAAAAGACAAAATTGTACCCGCCTCTACGACTACCCCTGGCAGCTTGTTCCAGACACTCACCACCCTCTGTGTGAAAAAGTTGCCCCTCTGAACCCTTGTGTCCCTCTCACCTTAAACCTATGCCCTCTAGTTTTAGACCCCCCTACCTTTGGGAAAAGATATTAACTATCCAGCTGATCTGTGCCCCTCATTATTTTATAGACCTCGATAAGATCATCCCTCAGCCTCCTACGCTCCAGAGAAAGAAGTCCCAGTCCATCCAGCCTCTCCTTATAATTCAAACCATCAAGTCCCGGTAACATCCTCGTAAATCTCTTCTGCACTCTTTCTAGTTTAATAATATGGGAGACCTTTTCACAAATCTTGATGTATGAGTGGTGGGTAGTGAAAATGTGAAGAATTACAGCTCCCAAACCAACTGAAGTGTTAATGTGCAAAATTAGCTGCCAATGTTTCCTCCAACTCTTGAAAAGCTTTCTGTTCACTGCAAAGCACTTTGAGACATCCTGAGGTCCAGAAAGGTGCTATATAAATGCAAGTTCTTCCTTTCCCATTGTCTACAATTGGAATACAAATGTCAGCAGAGCTTAGCTCCGGCTGATAATTATTCTTGTACCAACATCACTATAATAGAGTCACTGGGCCCTATTTTACCATTTTGATTCTAAGTGCTGAGCGGACTTGAAACTGGGAGTGTTTCAGATCCGACTTTCAGACCCGTTCTCAGGCGCCCCCATACACACTCTGCCTGAAAAAATATCAGCAATTCCGAATCGCGCTGCACAAGCCAGTGGGTGGGGCTTAACCCACCCGAAACCCTGCAGCTCCGATCGGCGCCTCCAACTGCGCATGCGCAGAAAAAAATGATAAAATGCTGCTCCCCTGCCACATCCCTCCCGGATAATGCCTCCCCCTGGCCCCCACAGATATTGCCCCAATCCCACAACATTACTGACCCCCTTATCCCCCCCATCCCCTCGCCACACAGACCGATCGAGGGCCCCTGCCCCTTCCCCCTCCACTGATCTCAGGCAGAGTGGCAGCGGACCCCCCTCCCCCCCCCCACTGATCTCAGGCAGAGTGGCAGCGGACCCCCCTCCCCCCCCCCACTGATCTCAGGAAGAGTGGCAGCGGACCCACCTTTACCCCGCCCCCACCGATCTCAAGCAGAGAGCCATTGGACTCTAGACACTTACCTCCTCAGTTACTGGAGCGCCTGAATCGGACTTTTATGGAGCATGTCTTTTTCACGCCGATTCTGGATGGGCGAACGCGGTGGTAAAGGGGGAAGTGCTGGTAAAGTTGGGTGTGCAGCCCAATAAGTCAATTTAAATGCATGCAAATGCATTTAAATGGCCGTCGCGCCCGTTTCAGGCGTGGTCCCGATCGCGGCCATTTTCGGGCCTTCGTAAAGGGGAAACCGGCGTGGAGGCGGGCATGGAACGGGCAACTTGCCTCATACCTGACTTTACCAAGTTTTCGCGCCCGAAAACGGGCACAACGCGATGGTTAAATCAGGCCCATAGAGGTTCACAGCATGAAACCAGGCCCTTTGGCCCAACTTGTCCTTGCCGCCCTTTTTTTAAATCTCTAAGCTATTCCCAATCCCCGCGTTTGGCCCATATCCTTCTATAGAAATCTCACCCGTGTAACTGTCTAAATGTTTTTCCAAAGACAAAATTGCACCTGCCTCTATTACTGCCTCAGGCAGCTTGTTCCAGACATTCTCCCCTCTCACCTCAAACGTATGCTCTCGAGCTTTAAACTCCCCTACCTTTGGGAAAAGATGTTGACTAGCTGATCTATGGCCCTCATTTTATAGACCTCTATAAGATCACCCCTCAGCCTCCTACGCTCCAGAGAAAAAAGTCCCAGTCTATCCAGCCTCTCCTTACAACTCAAACCATCAAGTCCCGGTAGCATCCTAGTAAATCTTTTTGTTCACTCTTTCTAGTTTAATAATATCCTTTCTATAATAGGGTGACCAGAATTGCACACAGTATTCCAAGTGTGTCCTTACCAATGTCTTGTGCAACTTCAACAAGACGTCCCAACTCCTGATTCAATGTTTTGACCGATGAAACCAAACATGCCAAATGCCTTCTTCACCACTCTGTCCACCTGTGACTCCACTTTCAAGGAGCTATGAACTTGTACCCCTAGATCTCTTTTTTCTATAACTCTCCCCAACGCCCTACCATTAATTGAGTAAGTCCTGCCCTGGTTCGATCTACCAAAATGCATCACCTCGCATTTATGTAAATTAAACTCCATCTGCCATTCATCAGCCCACTGGCCCAATTGATCAAGATCCTGTTGCAATCCTAGTTAATCTTCTACACTGCCCACTATACCACCAATCTTGGTGTCATCTGCAAACTTACTAACCATGCCTCCTAAATTCTCATCCAAATCATTAATATAAATGACAAATAAACATGGACCCAGCACTGATCCCTGAGGCATACCGCTGGTCACAGGCCTCCAGTTTGAAAAACAACCCTCTGCAACCACCCTATGGCTTCTGTCATCAAGCCAATTTTGTATCCAATTGGCTACTTCACCCTGGATCCCGTGAGATTTAACCTTATGCAACAACCTACCATGCGGTACCTTGTCAAAGGCCTTGCTAAAATCCATGTAGACATGTATCTCTGCAAGGGGACTCTCAATTTCCTCCCTAGCCTCCCACAACATTCTGGGATACACTTCATCAGGTCCCGGGATTTATCTACTTGATGCGCTTTTCCACTTCCAGCACCTCCTTCTCTGTAATATGTACACTCCTCAAGACATCACTATTTATTTCCCCAAGTTCCCTAACATCCATGCTTTTCTCAACAGTAAATACTGATGAGAAATATTCATTTAGGATCTGACCCATCTCTTGTGGATTCACACATAAATGACCTTGTTCATCCTTAACAGGCCCTACTCTCTCCCTGGTTACTCTTTTGTCCTTTATGTGTTTGTAGAAGCTCTTTGAATTCTTCTTTGTCTTATCTGCCAATGCAATCTCATGTCCCCTTTTTTGCCCTCCTGATTGCTCCCTTAACTCTACTCCTACACCCCCTATACTCTTCAAGGGATCCACTTGATCCCAGCTGCCTATGCATGTCATGTGCCTCCTTCTTCTTTTTGACCAGGGCCTCAGTATCCCGAGTCATCGAGGGTTCCCTACTTCTACCAGCCTTGCCCTTCACTCTAAAAAAAATGTACTTACCCTGAACCCTGGTTGACACACTTTTGAAAGCCTCTCACTTACCAGACTATTACCAGATTATCAAGACATTGGCCGTAATTTTACTGCCACGCCCGGACGCGGCTCGCAGAATAGAATTCTCCGTTGGCCTCGGGCGCGATTTTACGAGCCCCGGGCGAGCGTGCCGGTAAAATTCCAGCAATTATCTCAATGCTGGATCTGGCTGTGTGAAAATGGGTTGCTCCTGTATTTACGTAACAATGACTCTCAGTTCAAAAATCTTTCATCGGTTACGAAGCACATTGGGCACCCTGCGATTTCATAAACATAGGCCATGATTCTCCCAAAACAAAACTCAATGCCTAACGGGCGGGAAACCGGGAGAATTTCCAACCTGAATGATTCTCCAACACTCTGAGCAGTGCAGAGTGCCTTGGAGGATTCACGCTGAAAATCAGGGGACGTGGCCCATTCCCACTGGAGAGGCCGGCAGCAGAGCGCTGAGCGGGCCACTGCGCATGCGCCGATCTGTCACGCCAAGATTGGCATATGCGCACTGCCCCACCCCCCCCCCCTCCCCCACCCCCCACCATTGCTGGCCTCCCAATTGCTGACCTCCCCGACCTCCCCCCCCCACCCATTGATGCTAACTTATTGGACCCCCCTGCCATACTCCCCCCTCAACCCCGCAACCCTCCTCCCGCCCCCCTCCCCCCACCCCGACCAGCCCCGATCTCCGCTGGGCCAGCCTTGATCTCCCCTCAAGCCAGCCCCAATGTACATCCTCCCTCAATGACCAGCCCCGATCACTCCATCCCTCACCAATCCCACTTAGAGAGTGGCAGCGGGTTCCCCCCACCACCAATCGTGCCCCCAATAGGCCTTGCCCCCTGTATGTCCCCACCCATTCTGACCCCCACCTTGCCAGGCTGGCACTGCCCAAAAGGGGCCGAGTTCCGGTTCAGAGCTGATTGCGTTTATAAAAAAGCACCTCAGAAACTTCGATCAGCCGGATGCCGGTCATGAATCTCGTGAAAGGATCCCCGCTGTTGTCTCCTGGCCTGCTGCGCAGTGGGCTGGGTGAATCATGGCCGTAATTTCCTCTTCTTTCTTCCGAGGAGCTAGCGCCAGGAGCGATGGGTGGAAGGCCTCCTGTGCTCTCAGATTCCAGGTGAAGACAGAGGCAGGCAGACTATTCTAGAATTTGGGTCCTGGATGGCTAAATGCATGGCTGTCAATGACGAATGAAGAGAAAGTGAACATGAGGATATTGAATTCAATGATCAGCCATGATCATAGCTTTTTTTTATTCATTCGTGGGACATGGGCATCACTGGCTGGGCCAGCATTTATTGCCCATCCCTAGTTGCACTTGGAGGGCAGTTGAGAGTCAACCACATTGCTGTGGCTCTGGAGTCACATGTAGGCCAGACCAGGTAAGGACGGCAGATTTCCTTCCCTAAAGGACATTAGTGAACCAGATGGGTTTTTCCGACAATCGACAATGGTTTCGTGGTCATCAGTAGATTTTTAATTCCATTTGCCATAGTGCCTACTCCTGCTTCTATTTTCTATGTTTCTATTCACAGGATTAGTGCAGTGAAGAGGTGGAACGGTTGTAGGGGCCAGAGGAAGTTAGAGAGAATAGATAGAAAGCGTTTAGCCAATTAAAAAAGTATAAACACCCACCACCACCACTGCTATCACTTTACAACTCACACTCACCAACCCACACACTCACCGACCCACACACTCACCGACCCACACACTCACCGACCCACACACTCACCGACCCACACACTCACCAACCCACACACTCACCGACCCACACACTCACCGACCCACACACTCACCGACCCACACACTCACCGACCCACACACTCACCGACCCACACACTCACCGACCCACACACTCACCGACCCACACACTCACCGACCCACACACTCACCGACCCACACACTCACCGACCCACACACTCACCGACCCACACACTCACCGACCCACACACTCACCGACCCACACACTCACCGACCCACACACTCACCGACCCACACACTCACCGACCCACACACTCACCGACCCACACACTCACCGACCCACACACTCACCGACCCACACACTCACCGACCCACACACTCACCGACCCACACACTCACCGACCCACACACTCACCGACCCACACACTCACCGACCCACACACTCACCGACCCACACACTCACCGACCCACACACTCACCGACCCACACACTCACCGACCCACACACTCACCGACCCACACACTCACCGACCCACACACTCACCGACCCACACACTCACCAACCCACACACTCACCAACGCACACTCACCAACCCACACACTCACCGACCCACACACTCACCGACCCACACACTCACCGACCCACACACTCACCGACCCACACACTCACCGACCCACACACTCACCGACCCACACACTCACCAACCCACACACTCACCAACGCACACTCACCAACCCACACACTCACCAACCCACACACTCACCGACCCACACACTCACCAACCCACACACTCACCAACGCACACTCACCAACCCACACACTCACCAACCCACACACTCACCACCCCACACACTCACCAACGCACACTCACCAACCCAGACTCGCCAACGCACACTCACCAATGCACACTCACCAACCCACACACTCACCGACCCACACACTCACCGACCCACACACTCACCGACCCACACACTCACCGACCCACACACTCACCAACCCACACACTCACCAACGCACACTCACCAATGCACACTCACCAACGCACACTCACCAATGCACACTCACCAACCCAGACTCGCCAACCCACACACTCACCAACACACACCCATCATAGCGTAGAAAATAGGATCAGGTGTCGGCTATTCAGCTTTTCAAGCCAACTCCACCATTCATTATGATCATGGCTGATCGTCCAACTCAATAACCTGATCCCTCCTTCCCCCCACCTGCATGCTTATCTTCAGCGACTGGTGTTCAAGGACCTTCCAGTCTCGTTGCACATTCCCCTCTCCTAATTTATGGCCATTCACACAGTAATCTGCCTTCCCGTTTTTGTTACCAAAGTGGATAACCTCACATTTATCCACATTATGCCCCATCTGCCATTCATTTGCCCACTCACTCAACTTGTCCGAATCACACTGAAGCATCTCTGCACCCTCCTCACAGCTCACCCTCCCACCCAGTTTTGTGTCATCTGCAAATTTTGAGATATTAGATTTGTTTATAAATATTACATTTACACTTATATTACATTTGTTGCACAGAACTGGGGGGTCTATCACTCAAACCAACCTCCTATCCTTTGACTCTGTCTACACTTCCTGCTGCCTCGGCAAAGCAGCCAGCATAATTAAGGACCCCACGCACCCCGGACATTCTCTCTTCCATCTTCTTCCGTCGGGAAAAAGATACAAAAGTCTGAGGACACATACCAACCGACTCAAGAACAGCTTCTTCCCTGCTGCTGTCAGACTTTTGAATAGACCTACCTTATTTAAGTTGATCTTTCTCTACACCCTAGCTGAAAGACGTGCTGGTTAGGTGGATTGACCCGAACAGGCGCCGGACTGTGGCAGCTAGAGTAATTTCACAGTAACTTCATTGCAGTGTTAATGTAAGCCTTACTTGTGGCTAATAAATAAACTTGAATGAACCTACCTTGCATTAAGTTGATCTTTCTCTACACCCTAGCTATGGCTGTAACACTACATTCTGCACTCTCTCATTTTCTTCTCTATGAGCGGTATGTTTTGTCTGTATAGCGCGCAAGAAACAATACTTTTCACTGTATGTTAATACACGTGACAATAATAAATCAAATCAAATCAAAACCTATGGCCTTGTCCGGCTCAATTGCACAAATTAAGCCGTGCGCTAACAATGAGGATTTGTTGGCCGGCTAGAGTTTGTTCCTAATTACCTCAGGATTGAGGTGCTCCTTGATTTTTCCGACTGGAAGTTTGTATAGTTGCTGCCTCCTGCGTTCGTTCAAAGGTTTGTAATCATCCAAGTAAGTTGTGGGATAGGGTTCCCTGTAGTCATCCTGAGCAGAATCCCAGAAACACACAAACAATTAGATTCATAGGAAAGGGATTATAAGGGTTCAGCTAAACAGCACTCCTCACCGGCACAGAAGGGGAAAAGGAGATTTGACAGCAACGTTCCATATCGTGAGGGTTTAGAGAGAGTCGGGAGAGAGAATCTGGTTCCAGTGGCTGACGGGTTAATTACCAGAGAGCACAGATTCCAGGCGAATGACAGAAGCAAAGGCGACCTGATCGAGGTGTTCAAGGTTATGAGGGGCATGGACAGGGTGGATAGGGAGCAGCTGTTCCCCTTAGTTGAAGGGTCGGTTACGACGGGACACAAGTTAAAAGTGAGGGGTGGGAGGTTTAGGGGGGATTTGAGGAAAAACTTTTTAACCCAGAGGGTGGTGACAGTCTGGAATGCGCTGCCTGGGAGGGGGTGGTGGAGGCGGGATGACCCACATCCTTTAAAAAGTACCTGGATGAGTACTTGGCGCCCCATAACATTCAAGGCTATGGGCCAAATGCTGGCAAGTAGGATTAGGGGGGCAGGTCAGGGTCTTTCACGCATCGGTGCAGACTCGATGGGCCAAAGGGCCTCTTCCGCACTGTAGTATTCTGTGGTTTGAGCATAATGTTCTTCAATGAATGTAAAGTGCAGTTATATCCTTCTTCTGTGCTACAATTCCCTGATAACAATACAATAACCTGCAGCGCAGGGGTGGCAGAGTGGTTAGCGCTGCTGCCTCACAGCGCCAGGGCCCTGGGTTTAATTCCGGTCTCAGGTCACTGTGCGGACTCTGCACATTCTCCCCATGTCTGCGTGGGTTTCCTCCGGGTGCTCCGGTTTCCTCCCACAGTCCAAAGATGTGCGGGTTAGGTAGATTGGCCATGCTAAATTGCCCCTTAGTGTCAGGGGGGCTAGCTAGAGTAAATACACAGGGTGATGGGGATAGGGCCTGGGTGGGATTGTGGTCAGTGCAGACTCGATGGGCCGAATGGCCTCCTTCTGCACTGTAGGATTCTAACCAGTCTATGCCTGGGTGTTTATACTCCACATGGGCCTTTGCCGCAGTCCCTGTCCACTATTTACTCTCCATTACCGTCGGAATCATCAAGTTGTCAGCCTTGGGTCTGGCAGGTTCATCTTTGGCCAGTTTGGCAGCAGATACGGAATATTTCTTATAATCGTGCATGTACGTTGATTCTGGCTCCGCCTCCTTTATTTAAAAAACACAAACGTCATTGATTAATTAAATAAACAAATAAATAACAAAACCAATGAAAGAAGGGATTGTTTCTGGCCCCCTTTGTAAATGGCGGGGTTGGGAGGAGCGTAGAATCGTCTCGGTCCTATTCCAACGACACCACCACACCAGCTAGCGCAGTCACACGGGAGAATGTCATGTCTCGTGGAAATAATGCATGGATCTGAAAGCGAGGTACTGAGGGCAATTAAAGTGCCAACTGACCTGGATTTTATGAGTTCCAACCTCATACAAAGTACACAGGGGCTGTGGGCGTCAGAACCCTGGTGGGTATAATACAGAGGCCAGCAGGAGGCAGTCATATCAGTGATGAATTTGGCAGTCATTGGGTAAGGTGACGTGCCTTCACCAGGTGGCCATATCACATTGCAGTGGGGAGGGGGGACTTCCAGTGCTAGGGCATTGGAGTGGAGTTTCCATAGGGTTGTTTTCTCTGGAGCAGAGAAGACTGAGGGGCAACCTGATTGAGGTGTTCAAGATTATGAGAGACATGGACAGGGTGGATAGGGAGCACCTGTTCCCTTCGTTAAAGGGTCAGTTATGAGGGGACACAAGTTAAAAGTGAGGGGTGGGAGGCTCAGGGGGGATTTGAGGAAAAATGTTTTTACCCAGAGGGTGGTGATGGTCTGGAATGCGCTGCCTGGGAGGGTGGTGGAGGAGGGATGCCTCACATCCTTTAAACAGTACCTGGATGAGTACTTGGCACGCCATAACATTCAAGGCTATGGGCCAAGTGCTGGCAAGTGGGATTAGGTGGGCAGGTCAGGGCCTTTCATGCGTCTGTGCAGACTTGATGGTGGCACGGTGGTTAGCACTGCTGCCTCACGACGCCAGGGGCCCGAGTTCGATTCCTGGCTTGGGTCACTGTCTGCGTGGAGTTTGCACGTTCTCCCCGTGTCTGCGTGGGTTTCCTCCGACTGCTCCGGTTTCCTCCCACAGTCTGAAGATGTGTGGGTTAGGCGGATTGTCCATGCTAAATTGACCCTAGTGTCAGGAGGATTAGCAGGGTAAATGCATGGGGTTATGGGGATAGGGGCTGGGTGGATTAAGGTCAGTGCATACCTGATGGGCCGAATGGCCTCCTTCTGTACTGTAAGATTCTTTGATTCTTTGATTCTATGATTCTATGGTCATCTGAATGCGGGCAAAGATCACCATGGCCCTTAACTTCTACACCTCTGGTTCAATCCAGGGGACCAGTCAAGATATTTGCAACACCTGGCAATTGGTGGCATATCAAGATGGTGGCCATGCCCTCTTCAGAAGGGCCAGGAAATGCACCCATTATTGCACTGGTCGGGACAGTTGGTCTGAGTGAGCCGGAGGATTTGATGCCATCACTGGATTCCCCCAGGTGTAGGATGTGATTGAATTGTCATCAAGGCTCCCACAGGCCTGCCCGCTGTCTTCGCTCGCGGGAAGAGGTTCCATTCCGCCAATCTGCATCTGGTCTGTGACCAGCATCAACAACCCTGGGAGGAACCATAACGCTGACATACCCTGGCACTCCCAGAGCTTCGCATTCCTGCCAAGCACCTTCAAGGTGGGATATCCATGAAAGAGGTGACTGCTGACTTCAGTGAGGAGGCCTGGGACAGAAGCAGAGGAGGAACACAATAGCAGAGGATATGGTGGAATGAGGCATCCTCAGATGAGGCAGATGATGAAAAGAAAGCTGGTGACTAGCCACAGCACCCTGAAAGACATGAAGGGGCCACATGGATGGTGCAGTGACCTAGGGGCAAGGGTGTCTCAGGAGATGCTCATACATACACAGTTCAGGTGACACTTCTTACATCAACTCCAATCACAGATCACAGTTCTGGTCCCCTTATTTGAGGAAAAATGTAATGGCATTGGAGGCAGTTCAGAGGAGGTTCACTAGATTGATTCTAGAGATGAGGGGTTTGTTGTATGAAGAGAGATTGAACAGTTTAGACCGATACTCTCTGGAATTTAGAAGAATGAGGGGAGATCAAATTGAGGTATACAAGATGATAAAAGGTATGGATAAAGTAGACGCGGAGCGGATGCTTCCTCTTGTGGGGCATTCTGGAACGAGAGGTCATAGTCTGAGGATAAGGGGTCGCAAATTTAAAAGAGTTGAGGAGAAACTACTTCTCCCAAAGGGTTGTGAATCTGTGGAATTCGCTGCCCCAAAGTACGGTGGATGCTGGGACAGTGAGTAAATTTAAGGAGGAGTTAGACAGATTTTTAATTGGTAATGGGTTGAAGGGTTATGGAGAGAAGGCAGCATATCAGCCATGATCGAATGGCGGGGCAGACTCGATGGGCCAAATGGCCTAATTCTGCTCCTGTACCTTATGAACTTATGAACTTATAAATAAGTTCATAAGCTGGGGGAAGGGTAATTATGAGGCTATTAGGAGAGAATTAGGAAACATAGGTTGGACTAGGAGATTACAGGGACTGGGAACGTCCGACATGTGGAGTTTTTTCAAGGAGCAGCTACTGCGAGTCTGTGATAGGTATGTCCCTGTCAGGCAAGGAGGAATTAGTAGGGCTAGGGAACCGTGGTGCACCAAAAAAGTTTCTTTGTTGGTTAAAAAGAAAAAGGAGGCTTATGTTCGGATGAGACGTGAGCACTCGGGTAGTGCACTAGAAAGCTTTAGATTGGCTAAGAGGGAGTTGAAGAGCGAGCTTAGAAGGGCTAAAAGGGGACATGAGAAGACTTTGGCGGATAGGGTTAAAGAGAATCCTAAGGCGTTCTATAGGTATGTCAAGAACAGAAGGTTGGTTAGGGCAAGTTTAGGGCCAGTTATAGATGGCAGAGGGAAGTTATGTGTGGAACCGGAGGAGATTGGTGAAGCATTGAACCAATATTTCTCTTCGGTGTTCACGCAAGGGGACATGAATATAGCTGAGGAGGACACTGGGTTGCAGGGGAGTAGAATAGACAGTATTACAGTTGATAAGGAGGATGTGCAGGATATTCTGGAGGGTCTGAAAATAGATAAATCCCCTGGTCCGGATGGGATTTATCCAAGGATTCTCTGGGAGGCAAGAGAAGTGATTGCAGAGCCTCTGGCTCTGATCTTCAGGTCGTCGTTGGCCTCTGGTATAGTACCAGAAGATTGGAGGTTAGCGAATGTTGTCCCATTGTTTAAGAAGGGGAACAGAGACTTCCCCGGGAATTATAGACCGGTGAGTCTCACTTCTGTTGTCGGCAAGATGTTGGAAAAAATTATAAGGGATAGGATTTATAGTTATTTGGAGAGTAATGAATTGATAGGTGATAGTCAGCATGGTTTTGTGGCAGGTAGGTCGTGCCTTACTAACCTTATTGAGTTTTTTGAGAAAGTGACCAAGGAGGTGGATGGGGGCAAGGCAGTGGACGTGGTATATATGGATTTTAGTAAGGCGTTTGATAAGGTTCACCATGGTAGGCTTCTGCAGAAAATGCAGATGTATGGGATTGGGGGTGATCTAGGAAATTGGATCAGGAATTGGCTAGCGGATAGGAAACAGAGGGTGGTGGTTGATAGTAAATATTCATCATGGAGTGCGGTTACAAGTGGTGTACCTCAGGGATCTGTTTTGGGGCCACTGCTGTTTGTAATATTTATTAATGATCTGGATGAGGGTATAGTTGGGTGGATTAGCAAATTTGCTGATGACACCAAAGTCGGTGGTGTGGTAGACAGTGAGGAAGGGTGTCGTAGTTTGCAGGAAGACTTAGACAGGTTGCAAAGTTGGGCCGAGAGGTGGCGGATGGAGTTTAATGCGGAGAAGTGTGAGGTAATTCACTTTGGTAGGAATAACAGATGTGTTGAGTATAGGGCTAACGGGAGGACTTTGAATAGTGTGGAGGAGCAGAGGGATCTAGGTGTATGTGTGCATAGATCCCTGAAAGTTGGGAATCAAGTAGATAAGGTTGTTAAGAAGGCATATGGTGTCTTGGCGTTTATTGGTAGGGGGATTGAATTTAGGAGTCGTAGCGTTATGTTGCAACTGTACACAACTCTGGTGCGGCCGCACTTGGAGTACTGTGTGCAGTTCTGGTCCCCACATTACAGGAAGGATGTGGAGGCTTTGGAGAGGGTGCAGAGGAGGTTTACCAGGATGTTGCCTGGTATGGAGGGGAGATCCTATGAGGAGAGGCTGAGGGATTTGGGATTGTTTTCGCTGGAAAGGCGGCGGCTAAGAGGGGATCTTATTGAAACATATAAGATGATTAGAGGTTTAGATAGGGTGGATAGTGATAGCCTTTTTCCTCTGATGGAGAAATCCAGCACGAGGGGGCATGGCTTTAAATTGAGGGGGGGTAGTTATAGAACCGATGTCAGGGGTAGGTTCTTTACCCAGAGGGTGGTGAGGGATTGGAATGCCCTGCCAGCATCAGTAGTAAATGCGCCTAGTTTGGGGGCGTTTAAGAGATCCGTAGATAGGTTCATGGACGAAAAGAAATTGGTTTAGGTTGGAGGGTCACAGTTTTTTTTTAACTGGTCGGTGCAACATCGTGGGCCGAAGGGCCTGTTCTGCGCTGTAATGTTCTATGTTCTATGTTCTATGTTCTATGTTCTATGTTCTCACCCTGCACTGTTGCCATTTACCTCAAGCCCAGGCTCCTGCACGCAGTGTCACCTGGTCCTTCTGTATGGCCACCGGCACGATTGACTCTCTCAAAGGCCTTTCAGAGAGCCACGCACTTCCAACCAGTAATAGATGAATGTCAACATGATGCACAACTTTATCAAAACCATAAGAAGTCGCCAGCAGTAACTGCCTCGCAATTGAATGGCAAATTTCTTCATTCCTTTATGAGTGCATCGAGGTGATGCTCCCTCTTTGCTACCGGCTGCAGTGGAAGAAAGCTCTTGACCTTAATGTCCCGTGCCCTGGGATGACCTTTGTGGCCGTATTCTGGAGGCAAAAACAGCAAATGCTGGAAAATCTCAGCAGGTCTGACAGCATCTCAGGAGAGAGAATAGATCCAACGTTTCGAGTCTGGATGACACTTCATCAGAGCTAAGAGCAAAGAGAATCAGAAGAGATTTATACCATGGGGAGAGGAGGGGGGGGGGCTGTAATTGGACAAAGGGAATGTAAATGAGGATGAAGAAGGCTGAGAAAGGTGCTAACAAGTGTCCATTAAGTGATCAGAATGTGTGAATGGCAGAATAGAGGTACAGATTGTTAAGGGATTGCCTGAGGAATGTGGCTGCTGCTCTGAAAAGGGGGGTGGGGGTGGGGGGGGGGGGTGGAATGGTGGTGGTGGTTGGAGACAAGAAAGAGAGCAAGAAAGGAGAAGTGGAAAAATGGAAGTGACAATGAAATGAAAATGGATGGGAATGGGGTGAAGGTGGTGGGGACACTTCTCGCTCTGAAGTTGTTGAACTCAATCATCCATCCAGAAGGCTGTTAAATGCCCACTGCGGACCTCCCTTCCCATGGAGGCCTGGTCCTGAACAGGAGCCTCTTCTACCATTGCAGCACCTGAGGGGCTGGTCTTGTTGGCAAGGGGCTGTCCAGTACAGAGCATCCTGAGAGGTGGCCCCTGATATGGAAGGCAGCCACTCTCCCCCTCGCCCCCCCCCCCCACCCCCCTTGCTAATCCCTGCTGATCCGAGATGGACGAGGAGCTGGTGGAGTCTTCAGTAGCCTTGCCCTCCTGCCACTTCTCCATTGAGCTATACGGAGACGGCTTGCAGGTCTGCACGCACCTCACCATCTACTGATTGCTTTGCTGGACCTGGATCTCCGTGAGAATTGCCAATCTCTTGATGGAGGAGGCCAACCACACAGATAAGAGGAAAATGGCGGCAAGGATTTACTCCTTCTCTGACGCTCAGCAATCTCGGACAGGTCTTGAGGAACCTCGTGTTGTACTTCTAGCTTCGGCCTACTGAAGACTCCAAAGTCTCAACCTACAGTTCAGTATTGGCTTGATATTCCATAGTCCTCTCTCTGACTGTCACGTGTGCGTGTGTATGTGTTTGTGTGCATGAGTGCGTGTACATGTGTGTGTGTTGTGCTCTCACCAGTTTGTGACTCTCAAATCTAAGCATGAATGCCCAGTGATGAGAGAGAATCTGCGCTGGGGTGGAGTGTGGGGGAATGATGTGACGTTGCACATTCTGAAACTCCCTCCTCTCACTCAGAGGGTGGATGACCGTCTCCCTGACAACAGCAGCTTTCTGTTTTTGTACATGACCTGAACGAGGGAAGAGAAAGATCAAAGGATTTTTCCCTTCCAAACACAGGCCTCTGGAGTTGGTTGGTGTTCAGTGTGGGGTATGTGCAGTGGAGGGCTCGGGAACACCATCCCTCATGCTTGTCTAAGGCTCCCTGATGCCCAGTTGCAAGGCTGCTCCTGCACTCCAGGATGGGAACTTTGGCAGCTCCTGAGCCGCCTCTTCCATGGCTGTTAGAATAGCAAGAATTCCAAGAACCCAAGAATTAGGAGCAGGGGGAGGCCATTTGGCCCCTCATGACTGGCCTGCCCGCCATGGCTGATCTGATTGTGGTCTCAACTCTACTTTCCTGCCTGACCCCTGCCCCCCCCCCCCCCCCCCCCCCCCTTAACCCTCGTCAATCAAGAATCTGTCTAACTCAGTCTTGATATATTCAACGACCCAGCCTCCACTGCTCTCTGAGGGGGAGGATTCCACAGACCAACTATCCTCTGACAGTAACAAACTCTCCTCAGGCCCATCTTGAATGGGAAAACCCTATTATTTAAACTGTCACTTTGTTCTAGACTTCCCCTCTCCCCTCTCCCAATACAGGAAAACATCCTTTCAACATTCACCCTGTCAACTCCCCTCAGGATATTTATTATATGTTTTAATAAGATCACCTCTCATTCTTCTAAACTCCAATGGAGACAGGCCCAACCTCTCCACAATCTTCCTTATAACACCCCTCCAACACAAGAATCAGTCGCGTGAATTTGCTCTGAACTGCCTCTAATGCAATTAGATGCTTTCTTAAGCAAAGGAATGGGAGTCCGTTGCTGGTCTGGCCTCCTTCCTTTGGCATGAGGGCCCTCTTTCCCTTCAGAAAGAAAGCTAAGGAATGTTAGTTGCTCTGCAATAATGCCTAGACAGAGGGCAGCTTGGCTGGGGTGGGCGAGGGGGGGGCACTTGAATGCGTTTGACATTCAGTCATCCTGGAGTAATCTTGTGAGGGTCGTTACTGACAGACAAGTGACCGAGCTACTTCCATTCCAATTATAACAGCAGATGTGCCCTGACCCCATTGCCATCAACTAGCTGAGCTGTCCCTCCCCAGCAAGCCTTGCTGCAGCTATACAGGGCCTTGGTGAGGCCACACCTTGAGGATTGTGTGCAGTTTTGATCTCCTAGTCTGAGGAAGGACATTCTCGTGATCAAGGGAGTCCAGCGAAGGTTCACCAGACTGATTCCTGGAATGGCAGGACTGACATATGAAGAGAGACTGGATCGACTGGGCTTGTACTTACTGGAATTTGGAAGAATGAGAGGGGATCTCATAGAAACATATAAAATCCTGATGGGACTGGACAGACTAGATGTTGGAAGAATGTTCCCGATGTTGGGGAAGTGCAGAACTAGGGGTCACAGTCTAAGAATAAGGGGTAAGTCATTCGGGACTGAGATGAGGAGGAACTTCTCCAGTCAGAGAGTTGTGAACCTGTGGAATTCGCTACCACAGAAAGCTGTCTCGGGGCCAGTTCATTAGATATGTTCAAGAGGGAGTTGGACGTGGCCTTGTGGCTAAAGAAACCAAGGAGAATGGAGAGAAAGCGGGAGTGGGATACTGAAAGCGCATGATCAGCCATGATCATATTGAATGGTGGTGCAGGCTCGAAGGGCCGAATGGCCTACTCCTGCACCTATTTTCTATCTTTCTATGTAAATCACACTAACATATTGTTTGTCAACCCCCCAAAAGGAACGAGGTGTGGTATTCGCTTTGGCAGAATGAAGAACGTTCTTGATCCGCTTGTGGTGCTTCAGGTTCACTGCACTAGGTTCACCGTAACTCCATGGCTGCTGACCCCCTTGGTAATCTCCACCTGGTCTTGCTCGGTTGGACGGGGAGGTCCCCTCTTTCTGGCCCTGGGAAGAAGACCACCCACCTTTCCCAAGTCACCTGGAGCAGAACCTGCCAGGAGTGGTGACTGATCCTCCTCCGCTATGCTGACAGGGCCTTAGTCCTCAGGCTTCAGAATGCTGCTTCGCTGAACTCTTGGCCTTCTCCCACTGGCAGGAACTGCTGTTCAGGGAAGCTTTCGGTGAAGGATGTCTTCAGCTGAATTCTGGGTGCTTGGCAACCCTTTAAAGGTGGTGCTGACACATCCATTGGCATCAGATAAATATCTGGCAGTCAGCTCATTGATGAAGGAGCAGTGCTCCAAAAGCTTATGGTATTTGCTACCAAATAAACCTGTTGGACTTTAACCTGGCGTTGTGAGACTTCTTACTGTGTTCACCCCAGTCCAACGCCGGCATCTCCACATCAGTCAGCTCAATGCCAGCCTCCATCCCCGGAACCCAGAATGTTTGCCCTCCCCTCCCCTCCAGCTGGTTTTTTAGTCATTCATGGGACATGGGCGTTGTTGCCCAGCATTTATTGCCCATCCCTAGTTGCCTGAGGGCAGTTGAGAGTCAACCATATTGCTGTGGCTCTGGAGTCACATGTAGGCCAGACCGGTTAAGGACGGCAGATTTCCTTCGTTAAAGGGCATTAGGGTGTTTCCGACAATCGGCAATGGTTTCATGGTCATCAGTAGATTCTTAATTCCAGATTTCTTTTATTAAATTCAAACCCCACAATCTGCCGTGGCGGGATTCGAACCCAGGTTCCCAGAACATTAGCTGAGTTTCTGATTAATAGTCTAGTGATAATACCACTAGGCCATCACCTCCCCTGTTGGCAGTTTATTGATGTGGAGATGCCGGCATTGGACTGGGGTAAACACAGTAAGAAGTCTAACAACACCAGGTTAAAGTCCAACAGGTTTATTTGGTAGCAAAAGCCACAAGCTTTCGGAGCCCCAAGCCCCTTCTTCAGGTGAGTGGGAATTCTGTTCACAAACAGGGTATATAAAGACACAAACTCAATTTACAGAATAATGGTTGGAATGCGAATACTTACAGCTAATCAAGTCTTAAAGGTAAGACTTGATCTAAGGTAAGACTTGATTTAAGACTTGATGAGCTGTAAGTATTCGCATTCCAACCATTATTCTGTAAATTGAGTTTGTGTCTTTATATGCCCTGTTTGTGAACAGAATTCCCACTCACCTGAAGAAGGAGCTTAAGGCTCTCTGAAAGCTTGTGGCTTTTGCTACCAAATAAACCTGTTGGACTTTAACCTGGTGTTGTTAAACTTCTGACGGCAGTTTATTGGCCAGAATAATGGGATGGTGTTGCAATAGAGGATCACTAGGGGGCGCCAACACCATCACCTTGGGCTCCTGGCTGCCACTTCTTGGCTCTGCACAGAAAATCCCAGCCAAAATATCTAAAGCAGAATCGTAGAGTAGGCAACTCATTGTCCTTAATATCATATGTGAGATTCAACCCGCTTAATCCCCAAGGAACACAGGGATACTAGAAGGCCATTCAACCCTTCAAACCTTTTCCATTCCTCTGATCTGGATACCAATTCCATGAAGCCACCATCCTTGTTTCATACACTATTGACCCAGTATCGATTACCATTTGCAGAACAGAATTGAAGCGTCTTCCTCCCTTTGCATGCAGGCTTCACTCCTGAAGGCTCTGGCTCCAGTCTTTAGGCTGTGTCTCAATTTTTAGATTCTCAAACTACTTTTGCTCCACCTACCCTGTCAGTTCCCCTCAATATAAAAACACAAGAACTAGGAGCAGGAGTAGGCCATCTGGCCCCTCGAGCCTGCTCCGCCATTCAATAAGACCATGGCTGATCTTTTTGTGGACTCAGCTCCACTTACCCGCCCCGCTCACCATAATCCTTAATTCCTTTACTGTTCAAAAATTTCTCTATCCTTGCCTTAAAAACATTTAATGAGGTAGCCTCAACTGCTTCACTGGGCAGGGAATTCCACAGATTCACAATCCTTTGGGTGAGGAAGTTCCTCCTCAACTCAGTCCTAAATCTGCTCCCCCTTATTTTGAGGCTATGCCCCCCTAGTTCTAGTTTCACCCGCCAGTGGAAACAACTTCCCTGCTTCTATCTTATCTATTCCCTTCATAATCTTATATGTTTCTATAGGATCTCCCCTCATTCTTCTGAATTCCGAAATATCTTGAAAACCTTCAATCAAATACTTTTAAAATGTATTCTTTCAGGGTGGCACGGTAGCACAGTGGTTAGCACTGCTGCTTCACAGCTCCAGGGTCCCGGGTTCAATTCCCGGCTTGGGTCACTGTCTGTGTGGAGTTTGCACATTCTCCTCATATTTGCGTGGGTTTCCTCCGGGTGCTCCGGTTTCCTCCCACCGTCCAAAGATGTGCGGGTTAGGTTGATTGGCCAAGTTAAAATTGCCCCTGAGATGCATAGGTTAGAGGGATTAGCGGGTAAATATGTGGGGGTAGGGCCTGGGTGGGATTGTGGTCGGTGCAGACTCGATGGGCCGAATGGCCTCCTTCTGCACTGTAGGGTTTCTATGATTTCTATGATTGGATGTGAGTGTCACTGGCAAGGTCAGCTTTTGTTGCCCAGCCCTAATTGCCCTTACCTGAATGACTTGCTAGGCTACTTCTTTTTTTTATTACTCATTCGTGGGACATGGGCGTCGCTGGCTGGCCACCATTTATTGCCCATCCCTAGTTGCCCGAGGGCAGTTGAGAATCAACCACATTGCTGTGGCTCTGGAGTCACATGTAGGCCAGACCGGGTAAGGACGGCAGATTTCCTTCCTTAAAGGACATTAGTGAACCAGAACGGTTTTTCTGACAATCGACAATGGTTTCATGGTCATCAGTAGATTCTTAATTCCAGATTTTTTTTGGAATTCAAATTCCACCACCTGCCGTGGCAGGATTCGAACCCGGGTCCCCAGAACATTAGCTGAGTTTCTGGATTAATAGTCTAGCGATAATACCACTAGGCCATCACCTCCCCGTAATGCCCATTTCAGGGGACATTAAAAGTCAATCACATTGCTGTGGGTCTGAAGTCAGAACAGATAAGGACATTTGTGAGATGGGTTTTTAGCCACAATCAATGATAATTTCATGGTCACCATTTCTGAGTCTAGCTTTATATTCCAGATTTATTAATTGAATTTAAATTCCTACCAGCTGCTGTGGTGGGATTTGAACCCATGGCCTCAGAGCATTAACCTGGACCTCTGGATTATTAGTCCAATGACATTACCACAACACCATCATCTCTCCTCAGGTTACTCCTTAACATTCTCGGTTCTGGAGAATCTAACTGCAGTTTGTGTAATCTGTCCTTGCCTTTGGTAAATCTAATAAATCTACACCAAACTCCCTCCAAAGCCAGCTATCTCCCTAAGGTTCTCATAGAGCCAGGGAATTTCCCACTGATCCACCAGCACAAAGGACAGCGGGAGAAACGGCAAGGAATTTTATCCCTTCCACCTAAGCAGAAAGAAAGCATTCTTTCTGGTTTTATCATCGCTTGGTATGTTTTCTGCTCTGCCCAAGACCTCAAGGAAATACAAAAGGTTGTGGATGTAGACTATTCCAAGATGCAAACCAGCCTCCCATCCATTGACTTTGTCTCCTCTTCCCACTACCTCGGATAAGCCGCTAGCGTAATTAAGGACCCCACGCACCCCAGACATACTCTCATCCACCTTCTGTCAGGAAAAAGATACAAATGTCTGAGGTCATGTACTAACCGACTCAAGAACAGCTTCTTCCCTGCTGCCATCAGACTTTTGAATGGACCTACCTTGCTTACCTTGAGGTGAGATCAGCTATGGAGAGAGGATGGTGAGGCTGGGGCTGTTTTCCTTAGAGCAGAGAGGGCTGAGGGGAACCTGATGAGGTGTACAAAATTATGAAGGATGTAGATAGTAGGGTAGATAGGAAGGAATGTTTCCCCTTAGCAGAGGGGTCAATAACCAGGGGGCAGAGATTTAAGATAAGGGGCAGGAAATTTAGAGGATTTGAGGAAAACCTTTTTCACCCAGAGGGTTGTGGGAATCTGGAACTCACTGCCTGAAAGGTGGTAGAGGCGGGAATCCTTGCAACATTTAAGAAGCATTTAGATGAACACTTGAAACATATGAGGTTTGAAACATATAAGGCATACAAGGCTGTAGACCAAGTGCTGGAAAATGGGATGAGAATAGATGATTGGCAGAGACATGTGGGTCAAAGGGCCTCTTCCTGTGCTGCAGGACTCGGCGGTGAACCTATAAGCAGACTGCTGTCAGTATCAGGTAAACCAAAGCTTTCCCCCAAAGCCTGAACCCCACTTTTGGGAGAAAATTAGACTGAGTGAGAAAGAAATCCCAGATGAGTTTTTGGATCTTACCATGCTGCCGACTAGGAAGTCTCAACTTGTTGGAGAGATTCAGAGGCCAGCCACAGAAGGAGAAAAAAAGAAAAACATAATTAAAATCATATCATCTCAAGGTGCAAAAGTGAATTTAAAATTCAAAACAATAGATTGTCAGTGATGGTAAATTTCACTCCTTTCCAGGAGGCGGGCACCACTGGCAAGTTTGGCATTTATTGCCCATCCCTAGTTTAGGATCAGAGAATAGAATAGATTCCCTCCAGTGCAGCAGGAGGCCATTCGGCCCATCAAGTCTGCACCAACTCTCCGAAAGAGCATCTTAGCCAGGCCCACCTCACAACCTATCCCCAGAACCCCTCACATTTACCATGACTAATCCACCTAACCTACACATCTTCAGACACTAAGGGGCAATTTAGTATGGCCAATCCACCTAACCGGCTTGGGTCACTGCCAGTGCGGAGTCTGCACGTTCTCCTCGTGTCTGCGTGGGTTTCCTCCGGGTGGTCTGGTTTTCTCCCACAGTCTAAAGATATGCGGGTTTTAGGTGGATTGGCCATGCTAACTTGTCCCTCAGTGTCAGGGGGACTAGCTAGAGTTACATGCATGGGGATATGGGGATAGGGCCTGGGTCTGATTGTGGTCAGTGCAGATGCGATGGGCCAAATGGCCTCCTTCTGTACTGTAGGACCCCTGACCTGCACATCTTCAGACTGTGGGAGGAAACTGAAGCACTGGAGGAGACCCACGCGGACACGGGGAGAATGTGCAGACTCCACATAGAGTTACCCGAGGCCAGAATCGAAGCCGGGTCCCTGGCACTGTGAGGCAGCAGTGCTAACCACTGTGCTCTGGTTTGATGCTTGCGAGGGCCATCAATCTGGCCTGGAACTGGAGTCACATATAGATCACACTCGCTAACGATGATGGGTTTATTTCCCTTAAGAGCATCAGTGGTTGGACTTTCATGGCATTGTGCCAGCTTCAGAGTCACTTTTACTAACACGGGGTTTGTATTTAAATTGCCCTGGTGGAAGTTGAACTTGTTCTGATTGGATACTACAGTAACGCAACCACATTTTTTGTTCTTTATTCTTTCATGGGATGTAAGCTTCGCTGGCTAGGCCAGCATTTGTTGCCCATCCCTAACTGGGGTAGGGCCTGGGTGGGATTGTGGTCGGTGCAGACTCGATGGGCCGAATGGCCTCCTTCTGCATTGTAGGGATTCTATGATTCTATGTCCTTGAATGCAACGGCTTGCTCGGCCATTTCAGAGGGCAGTTGAGAGTCAACCACATTGCTGTGGCTCTGGAGTCACATGTAGGCCAAACCGGGTAAGGACGGCAGATTTCCTTCCCTAAAGGACACTAGTGAACCAGATGGGTTTACGACAATTGATGATAATTTCATGGTCCCTATTACTGAGACTGATTTTTTTCAGTGCCAGATTTATTTACTAAAGTCAAATTTGACCAGAGCATCAGCCTGGGGTCCAATCACATTACCACCATCTCCCCACTACACTAATACTCACTTACACTAATGTGCCCTAATTCTGTGTACAGTTCTGGTCACCCTATTATAATTGTACAGTTCTGGTCACCCTATTATAATTGTACAGTTCTGGTCACCCTATTATAATTGTACAGTTCTGGTCACCCTATTATAGAAAGGATATTATTAAACTAGAATGAGTGAAGAAAATATTTACTAAGATGATACCGGGACTTGATGGATTGAGTTATAAGGAGAGGCTGAATAGACTGGGACTCTTTTCCCTGGAGCATAGGAGGCTGAGGGATGATCTTTTAGAGGTCTATAAAATAATGAGGGGCATAGATCAGCTTGATCGTCAATATCTTTTCCCAAAGGTAGGGGAGTCTAAAACTGGAGGGCATAGGTTTAATTCAGCAAGTGTGGAGAGAGAATAGAGCCAACGTTTTGAGTCTGGATGACCCTTCGTCAGAGCTATGGGTCAAAGTTAGTCTCAGGCATCTCTCCGGAGTTCATTAATTACCTCCTTTTAAATTGTCCTCGCAACTTCGCGATTCTCTCGGTCCTCCTTCTTCAAGGATTTACAATATGCTTTCTTCCAAATGGTATCATGAGTCTATGAGTATTTATGTGCATTTGAGGGTGCGTTTGGAGATGAACTGTGCTGTTACATTTTATTTTACAAGAAGAAATTTGGTTAACTCATTATGATGTCAACGCCAACTCCTGTGACATCGTTCCCCACAGCAACTTGTCTGACCAATTTTCACCACTCTGGGGGCTGCCATTTCTGGCTGGGGCTGAACTCCAGACACCGCCTGTTCCATGACTAGATGGGCATTCATTATGTATGAAGGCCAAGGAAATTTGGCATGTCAGCTACAACTCTCAGCAACTTTTACAGATATACCATAGAAAGCATTCTTTCTGGTTGCATCACAGCTTGGTATGGCTCCTGCTCTGTCCAAGCCCGCAAGAAACTACAAAGGATTGTGAACGTAGCCCAGTCCATTATGCAAACCAACCTCCCATCCATGAACTCTGTCTACATTTCCCGCTGCGTTAGAAAAACATAATCAAGGACCCCACACACGCTGGACATACTCTCTTCCAACATCCAAATATGTGCAGGTTTGGTTGATTGCCCCTTAGTGTCCCACAATGTGTAGTGTAGAGGGATTAGCAGGGTAAATATGTGGGGAGAGCGATAGTTGTGGGGGATGCAATGGTTAGAGGCACGGACAGGCGGTTCTGTGGGAGTGAATGAGAATCCAGGATGGTAGTCTGCCTCCCTGGTGCCGGGGTACTGGATGTCTCCGAGAGGGTAGGAAGCATATTTAAAAAGGAAGGTATTCAAACGGATGTGATTATACACATTGGTGAAAATGATGTAGGTAGGAAGAGCAGGGGGGTCATATGAGAGAAATTCAGGGAGTTGGGTGCTAGGCTAAAAAGTAAGGCCTCCAGGGTAGCAATCTCTGGACTGCTCCCGGTGTCTAGTGCAAGTGAGGCTCGGAACAGGGAGATTCTACAGTTGAACGCGTGACTAAAGGACTGGTGCAAGAGGGAAGGTTTTAAATTCATAGATAACTGGGAAATCTTCAAGTCAGGATGGCAACTGTACAGAAAGGATGGGTTACACCTTAACTGGAAGGGAGCAAATATCCTGGCTGGGAGTTTTGCTAGAGTGTTTCGGCAGGATTTAAACTAGTGTGGCAGGGGGGTGGGGAACAAAACAGTAGGTCAGTAAATACTGAGGCTGGGGTTGAGCTGGAGGCCAGGGCAAGGCTAGCTAAGAAGAGGAGCACTCTGGAGGAGGATGACCTGAGTGGGCCTGGAGGTCTGGAGTGCATCTGCTTCAATGTGAGGAGCGTAACGGGTAAAACAGACGAACTTAGGGCCTTAATGCTTATGCGGAATTTGGATGTGGTTGCGGTGACGGAAACTTGGTTAAAAGAAGGACAGGACTGGCAGCTGAATATTCCGGGGTATAAGTGTTTTAGGCGAGACAGAGGAGGGACTAAAAAAGGTGGGGGAGTAGCGATATTAGTTAAGGAGCATATTACCGCGGTGCAGAGGGTAGACAACTTAGAGGGGTCATGTACTGAGTCGCTGTGGGTGGAACTCAGAAACAGGAAGGGTGCGCCTGTAAAAAGGAAAGATAGGAAAGGTAGGATTCGAGAGCCGTGGATAACCAGAGAAATTGAGGATCTGATTAAAATGAAAAGGGAGGCGTACGTTAAGTCCAGGCAACAGAAAACAGATGGAGCTCTGGAGGAATAGAGAGAGAGTAGGAAAGAACTCAAACAGGGAGTTAGAAGGGCAAAAAGAGGTCACGAGATGTTCTTGGCAGGCAGGATTAAGGAGAATCCTAAGGCATTCTATTCATACGTTAGGAACAAAAGAGTTGTCAGGGAGAAAATCGGACCTCTCAGGGACAAAGGAGGGGAATTATGCTTAGAACCCAAGGGAATAGGGGAGATCCTAAATGAATACTTTGCATCGCTATTCACGAAGGAGAGGGGCGTGTTAACCGGGAGTGTCTCGGAGGGAGGTGTTGACCTGTTAGAGAAAATCTCCATTACAAGAGAGGAAGTGTTAGGTTTTTTAGGGAACATTAAAACTGACAAAGCCCCAGGGCCTGATGGCATCTATCCTCGGCTGCTCAGGGAGACGAGAGATGAAATTGCTGGGCCTCTGACGGAAATCTTTGTCGCTTCTTTGGACATGGGTGAGGTCCCGGAGGATTGGAGGATAGCGAATGTGGTCCCCTTGTTTAAGAAGGGTAGCAGGGATAACCCAGGAAATTATAGGCCGGTGAGCTTGACGTCCGTGGTAGGGAAGTTGTTGGAGAGGATTCTTAGAGACAGGATGTATGTGCATTTAGAACGGAACAATCTCATCAGTGACAGACAGCATAGTTTTGTAAGAGGGAGGTCGTGCCTTACAAATTTGGTGGAGTTTTTTGAGGAAGTGACAAAAACGGTTGATGAAGGAAGGGCCGTGGATGTCGTCTATATGGATTTCAGTAAGGCATTTGACAAAGTCCCACATGGCAGGTTGGTTAAGAAGGTTAAGGCTCATGGGATACAAGGAGAAGTGGCTAGATGGGTGGAGAACTGGCTTGGCCATAGGAGACAGAGGGTAGTGATCGAAGGGTCTTTTTCCGGCTGGAGGTCTGTGACCAGTGGTGTTCCGCAGGGCTCTGTACTGGGACCTCTGCTATTTGTGATATATATAAATGATTTGGAAGAAGGTGTAACTGGTGTAATCAGCAAGTTTGCGGATGACACGAAGATGGCTGGACTTGCGGATAGCGAAGAGCATTGTCGGGCAATACAGCAGGATATAGATAGGCTGGAAAATTGGGCGGAGAGGTGGCAGATGGAGTTTAATCCGGATAAATGCGAAGTGATGCATTTTGGAAGAAATAATGTAGGGAGGAGTTATACAATAAATGGCAGAGTCATCAGGAGTATAGAAACACAGAGGGACCTAGGTGTGCAAGTCCACAAATCCTTGAAGGTGGCAACACAGGTGGAGAAGGTGGTGAAGAAGGCATATGGTATGCTTGCCTTTATAGGACGGGGTATAGAGTATAAAAGCTGGAGTCTGATGATGCAGCTGTATAGAATGCTGGTTAGGCCACATTTGGAGTACTGCGTCCAGTTCTGGTCGCCGCACTACCAGAAGGACGTGGAGGCGTTAGAGTGCAGAGAAGGTTTACCAGGATGTTGCCTGGTATGGAGAGTCTTAGCTATGAGGAGAGATGGGTAAACTGGGGTTGTTCTCCCTGGAAAGACGGAGAATGAGTGAAGGTCTAATAGAGGTGTACAAGATTATGAAGGGGATAGATAGGGTGAACGGTGGGAAGCTTTTTCCCAGAGCAGAAGTGACGTTCACGAGGGGTAACGGGCTCAAGGTGAGAGGGGCGAAGTATAACTCAGATATTAGAGGGATGTTTTTTACACAGAGGGTGGTGGGGGCCTGGAATGCGCTGCCAAGTAGGGTGGTGGAGGCAGGCACACTGACATCATTTAAGACTAACCTGGATAGTCACATGAGCAGCCTGGGAATGGAGGGCTACAAACGATTGGTCCAGTTGGACCAAGGAGAGGCACAGGCCTGGAGGGCCGAAGGGCCTGTTTCCTGTGCTGTACTGTTCTTTGTTCTTTGTTGGGTGACAGAGATAGGGCCTGGGTGGGATTGTGGTAGGTGCAGACTCAATGGGCTGAATGGCCTCCTTCTGCACTGTAGGGATTCTATGATTCTTGTGACAATAATAAATCAAATCAAATAGAAATTCATCCTCATCTCGTTAAAGGGTATAAAATAGGAATGCATTACTGAGAACTATATCAATGATCTGGATGATAATGTGGCCAATTGGATCAGCAAGTTTGCTGATGATACAAAGATTGGAGGTGTAGTGGACAGTGAGGAAGGTTTTCAAAGCTTGCAGAGGGATTTGGACCAACTAGAAAAATGGGCTGAAAAATGGCAAATGGAATTTAACGCAGACAAGTGTAAGATATTGCACTTTGGAAGGACAAACCAAAGAAGAACGTACAGGGTAAATGGTAGGACTCTGAAGAGTGCAGTTGAACAGAGGGATCTGGGAATACAGGTACAGAGTTCCCTAAAAGTGACGTCACAGGTGGATAGGGTCGTAAAGAGTGCCTTTGGTACATTGGCCTTTATAAATCGGAGTATCGAGTATAAAAGTTGGAGTGTTATGGTAAGGTTATATAAGGCATTGGTGAGGCTGAATTTGGAGTATTGTATACAGTTTTGGTCACCTAGTTACAGGAAGGATGTAAATAAGATTGAAAGAGTGCAGAGAAGGTTCACAAGGATGTTGCCGGGACTTGAGAAGCTGAGTTACAGAGAGAGATTGAACAGGTTGGGACTTTATTCCCTGGAGCGTAGAAGATTGAGGGGAGATTTGATAGAGGTGTATAAGATTTTGATGGGTATAGATAGAGTGAATGCAAGCAGGCTTTTTCCGCTGAGGCTAGGGGAGAAAAAAACCAGAGGGCATGGGTTAAGGGTGAAAGGAGAAAAGTTTAAAGGGAATATTAGGGGGGGCTTCTTCACGCAGAGAGTGGTGGGAGTGTGGAATGAGCTGCCGGATAAAGTGGTAAATGCGGGGTCACTTTTAACATTTAAGAAAAACTTGGACGGGTTCATGGATGAGAGGGGTGTGGAGGGATATGGTCCAAGTGCAGGTCAGTGGGACTAGGCATAAAATGGTTCGGCACAGACAAGAAGGGCCAAAAGGCCTGTTTCTGAGCTGTAATTTTCTATGGTTTCTATAACTGCACACATGCCACAGGAACGCAGTTATCACAGGACACTTGTTGAAGGGCATTTGTCAGGAGAAAAAGTGAGGAATTGTGTGGGATGTTGTCAGTTGACGGGTAATTGTAGTGGTTTGGCATTGTTTTAAGGACCCGGAATGGACTAAATTAATTGTCATACAGAAAATAGGAGCAGGCCATTTGGCCCTTCACATCTGGTCCACCATTCATTTTGATCGCCCCACCTTCCTCCCCACCCCCCCATCCATTAACTCCCCTTTCGTCTGCAAATGCTATTTTTGATTTGATTTGATTTATTATTGTCACATGTATTAGTATACAGTGAAAAGTATTGTTTCTTGCACTCTATACAAAGCATACCATTCATAAAGAAGGAAAGGAGAGAGTGCAGAATGTAGTGTTACAGTCATAGCTAGAGCGTAGAGAAAGATCAACTTAATGCGAGGTAGGTCCATTCAAAAGTCTGACAGCAGCAGGGAAGAAGCTGTTCTCGAGTCGGTTGGTACGTGAACTCAAACTTTTGTATCTTTTTCCTGATGGAAGAAAATGGAAGAGAGAATGTCCGGGGTGCGTGGGGTCCTTAATTATGCTGGCTGCTTTGCCGAGGCAGTGGGAAGTGTTGGAGGTTTACCAATCTCTGGTGAAGAAATCTGCCTGTGACCTCTGGTTCTGGACACTCCGACCATCAGGAACATCATCCCTGCATCTACCCTGTCGAGTCATGTTAGAATTTTATAGGTTTCTATGAGATACCTCCTCATTCTTCTAAACTCCAGTGAATATAATCCTAACCAACTCAATCTCTCCTCATACATCAGTACCACCATCTGATAAACCTTCACTGCATTCCCTCTGTAGCAAGAACATCTTTCCTCAGATAACGAGACCAAAACTGCACACAATATTCCAGGTGTGGCCTCACCAAGGCCCTGTATAATTGCAGCAGATGATGTGGAGATGCCGGCATTGGACTGGGGTAAACACAGTAAGAAGTCTCACAACACCAGGTTAAATTCCAACAGGTTTCTGCCCCTGATGAAGGGGCAGCGCTCCGAAAGCTAGTGGTTTGTGCTACCAAATAAACCTGTTGGACTTTAACCTGGTGTTGTGAGACTTCTTACTGTAATTGCAGCAAACCATCCCTGCTCCTGTACTCAAATCCTCTCACTTTGAGGGCTAAAGCTTGAAGAAGAGTGGTGTAGATTCGCTAGAATGATACCCAGTGTTGCAGAGAAATGATGCTGAGGGTATTGGGGTGATTGAATGAGGGCTGAAAAATCCCCAGGGCCTATTAATCTCCATCCCAGAGTAAAGAACTAGTATTGGAAATACTCAGCAGGTCTGGCAGCATCTGTGGAGAGAAGCAGAGTTAATGTTTCAAGTCCAATGTTTCAAGAATGGAAGGGAGGGAGAAATAAGATGGGTTTGATGTTGGTGAAAGGCTGGAAAGAGAGACAAACAAAAGGGGAGGTCTGAGATATGGGTAAAGGGTGGGAGAGATTAAATAGCAAAGATGTCCTGAAACAAAAGGCAAAGGGAGTGGTAGTTGTTGTAGTAAAGCATTGTCCAGAGTGAGTGCCAATGGGGGAATGAAGGACAGCTCGGTATGAAAGCGAAAAATACAAACAAGATAGACTGGCACTTCGCAAAAACATCAAAATGGAGGACAGAGTTCATGTTTTGAACTCAATGTTAAGGCTGTAAAGTGCCCAATCGGAAGGTAAGGAGCTGTTCTTCAAACTCACCTTGAGCTCTGACAGATTCCCGGAACAAAGGGGTTATCCTATGAGGAAAGGTTGGACAGTTGGGCACATTGTATAATCCAGTATAGAAGGGGCTAGAACTGGAACTAGGGGGTACAGTTTAAAAATCCAGGGTGCAATTTTCCCAGCTCGCTGTGCTGCTCGCGTAGCTTTTTCTTAAAGTTTATTCATTAGTCACAAGTAAGGCTTATATTAACACTGCAATGAAGTTACTGTGAAATTCCTCTAGTCGCCACACTCCGGTGCCTGTTCGGGTCAATGCAGCCTAACCAGCACATCTTTCGCACTGTGGGAGGAAACCGGAGCACCCGGAGGAAACCCACGCAGACACGGGGAGAACGCGCAGACTCCACACAGTGACCCAAGCCGGGAATCGAACCCGGGTCCCTGGTGCTGTGAGGCAGCAGTGCTAACCACTGTGCCACCGTGCCACCTGGCAGCGGGCCAGGAAATGTCAGCAGGAGGGAAAAAACAGGATTCGCAACCGGCCGGTCGTGATATTCTGGTCCATTTTTTACAGCGTAATCAGCCTCGCACCGGAGAGCAGTGTAAGGCTAATTACCGTATGCAGACTCAATTGCCCAGGCTTGCTAAAGTTTCTGCCCCAGCCGATGGAGGTCCACACAAAGTGGGTATCAGGTATGGTGCCCTTCAAAGGGTACCAGGCTTGCTGCAATCGCTGGTGGGACCAAAGGCCATTCAGGCCTCCCGGGAGGTAGAGTTGCCCCTTGGGCATTGCCAGCCTGGCACCCTGGCAGTGCAGTACAATGGTGGCGTGGTTAAGACTCGGAGGTCCATTTAAAATGGAGAGATTATTTTTCTCTCAAAGGGTTCCGAGTCTCTGGAACTCTTCCCCAGAGTGGTGGCGGCTGTGCCATTGAATATCTTTAAGGTTGAATTTGATGAGATTCTTGATTGACAAGGGGGGGGGGGGGGGAGCCCTTGTCAACCAATACACAGAGTGGCGCACGTGCAGTAGCACCCTCTGCAGCCCAATGCGAGTCTCTCGGGATTAGGCCCCGCCTGCATAAATCCCCTGAGAGACTCTGTGGTGCAGAGCGCTGTAAATTCATTCAACTTAGCTCGCCCAAAAAACAGGGGGGAAAAACCTGTATGCAACACTGCAACAGGTTGTCAGAAATGTGAGTATGAGAGCGAGGTAGTGAATGAAAATGGCCAGCAACTGGAAGGTCAGGGTTACGTGCAGTGACTGAGTGGAGGTGTTATGCAAAGCAGGCGCCCCAATTTGCATTTGTCTCAATGTAAAGGAGATTGCATTGTGAGCAGTGAACTCAGTTGCTAATAGTTACAGGGAAACATACCAATCAGACCAAACCGTCCACATTAACTATAAACTTGGGTCATCAGTTAATGTTTCCCTCAACTCCTGTTTAACTCCCCAACACTTCTTTTTGATTAGATGCAGTGTTGGAACAGTGAGGAGAGCCTGCAACTTGTGCTTTGGCCGCTTGGCATCTGAGAGAATTATACACAGGTCGGCCCCTTTCTGCCAACCCCCAACCCTCTAACCTCCTCTTTCCCAAGGCAAGCATCAAGAAACAATCGAGGAGCGAGATACCGGGAGTGATTCTCCGCAGGTGAATGATTCGCAGGATTCCTATGAGCGTTTGCGCCCTGCTAACATCTCCTAGCGCCAGAGATCGGGGCAGGACGGGGGTGGGGAGGGGCCGGGAATGGTCAGGGGAGGGCTGCGATTGGGCCATTGGGGGGGTGGGGGGGGAGGTTGGGGGAGCACTGCGGGGATCCCGGGCTGGCCAGCAAATGGGAGGCTGACAGTTCGAGGCCACTGTGCACGCGCAGAGTTCCGCTGCTTTCAGCCTCCTGGGTGTGAATCTCCAGGTCCCCTGAGGGTGGTGGTTGATGGGAAATGTTCATCCTGGAGTTCAGTTACTAGTGGTGTACCACAAGGATCTGTTTTGGGGCCACTGCTGTTTGTCATTTTTATTAATGACCTGGATGAGGGCGTGGAAGGATGGATTAGTAAATTTGCGGATGACACTAAAGTCGGTGGAGTTGTAGACAGTGCGGAGGGAAGTGGCAGGTTACAGAGGGACATAGATAAGCTGCAGTGCTGGGCTGAGAGGTGGCAAATGGAGTTTAATGTGGAAAAGTGTGAGGTGATTCACTTTGGAAGGAGTAACAGGAATACAGAGTACTGGGCTAATGGTAAGATACTTGGTAGTGTGGATGAACAGAGGGATCTGGGTGTCCATGTGCATAGATCCCTGAAAGTTGGCACCCAGGTTGATAGGTTGTTAAGAAGGTGTACAGTGTGTTAGCTTTTATTGGTAGAGGGATTGAGTTTCGGAGCCAGGAGGTCATGCTGCAACTGTACAAAACTCTGGTGCGGCCGCATTTGGAGTATTGCGTACAGTTCTGGTCGCTGCATTATCGGAAAGATGTGGAAGTATTGGAAAGGGTGCAGAGGAGATTTACCAGGATGTTGCCTGGTATGGTGGGAAAATCGTATGAGGAAAGGCTGAGGGGCTTGAGGTCGTTTTCGTTAGAGAGGTGGTTAAGAGGTGACTTAATAGAGGCATAAAAGATGATCAGAGGATTAGAGAGGGTGGATAGTGAGAGCCTTTTTCCTCGGATGGTGTTGGCTAGCACGAGGGGACATGGCTTTAAATTGAGGGGTGAGAGATATAGGACAGATGTTAGAGGTAGTTTCTAGAGTGGTAAGGGCGTGGAATGCCCTGCCTGCAGCAGTAGTGGACTCGTCAACATTAAGAGCATTCAAATGGTTATTGGATAAACATATGGATGATATTGGAATAGTGTAGATTAGAGGGGCTTTAGATTGGTTCCACTGGTCGGCGCAACATCGAGGGCCGAAGGGCCTGTACTGCCGCTGTAATGTTCTATGTTCTGTCTAATGATATTCAAACTTGTGGCCTCTGCATTGCACTGAGTGTGGGAGATCCTAGTGTGAACTCCCACTGAAAAAAAAACACATGAATTACTCCAGCTTTCCTGAGAATTCGACACTTAGAACTTTTTTGGGAGAATTCCACCCACTATCTCCCTTAGGGAAAGCAAGAGCGACTGTCTATCCAAGAGGGAGAGAAAGACTCGAGATGCACCAGTCAGCGAACAGATACCATCCTCAGTGAGATTGTTCAGTAATATCATTGAATACAAAGCGTCTCTGATTAGGAAGCAAGTGTAATGCAACTTGAATTAACTGATTATCTTTTTCATGGAAAAAATACAAAACCGTTCAATTAAAAAAAAAGCATTTTGAATCCTCTCTGATTTAAAAGACCTCGACCTCATTGGCCACAATCAATCAATACTGTTATCAAAACAATCTAAGTGCCTCTAGGGACTGAAGCAGTGCTCGAAGAAGATGTCTACATTGTCTGCATAGTTCATTGGTAACTCGTAACCGACATGTCTGGCGCCAAGTTTGGCCGCACCCAGCGCTGAAGAGTGTTTCAGTTTCATCATCGTCACTTTCTTCAGATCCCTTCCCATTGGCTTTTGTGTGGCTTCCTGCAAGACCTCCACAAATCCTAAGAGAAAAGAAAAAACTTGCATTTGTAACAACGTCAGAGCATCCACAGCAAGAACAACGAGGGGGGAATCTCATTGGGCCCAATAAAATTCTAACAGGACTAGACAGGGGAGATGCAGGAAGGATGTTCCCGATGGCAGGAGTGTCCAGGATCGGGGGGGGGGGGGGGGGGGGGTCACAGTCTGAGGATACAGGGTAGACCTTTAGGGCAGAGATGAGGGGAAATTTCTTCACCCAGAGAGTGGTGCGCCTGTGGCATTCGCTACCACACAAAATAGTTGAAGTCAAAAAATTGTATGTTCCCAAGAAGTAAGAAGTCTCACAACACCAGGTTAAAGTCCAACAGGTTCGTTTGGAGTCACGAGCTTTCAGAGCGCTGCCACTTCATCAGGATGAAGGAGGAGGGGCAGTGCTCCGAAAGCTCATGCTGCTAAATAAACCTGTTGGACTTTAACCTGGTGTTGTGAGACTTCTTACTGTGTTCACCCCAGTCCAACGCCAGCATCTCCACATCATGTTTTCAAGGCAGAGTTAAATATAGCACTTGGGGCGAAGGGGATCGAAGGATATGGAGGGGGGGGCGGGGGGAGGCAGGGTCAGGCTATTGAGTTGAATGATCAGCCAAGATCAATGAATGGCAGAGCAGGTTTGATGGGCAGAATGGCCTCCTCCTCCTCTTGTTTCTGTAAATTAGGTTTACATTTTACCAATTTGTGCAGAGCAAGATTCCATAAGAACATTAAAAAATGGGAGGAGCAGACCACACAACCCATCGAGGCTGCTCCAACATCCAATAGGATGATGGTTGATCTTGGGCTCCAACTCCATCTTTCCACTTGCTCCTCACAATTCCCTGAGACACCTGGAATCTATCCCAGCCTTAAACATGTTCAACGATGGAGCATCCACAACCCTCGGGGGTAGGGAATTCCACAACCCTTTGAATGAAGTAATTTCTCCACATCTCAATCCTAAATGATCAGCCCCTCACCCCGAGACCGTGCCTGTGTGTTTTAGATTCCCCGACCAGCGGAAACAATCTCCGCCCAATTAAACTCCTTCAGGATTTAGTAGGTTTCAATGAGATCACCTCTATTTCTTCTGAACTCCAGAGCATATAAACACAATTCACTCAACCCCTCATATTGGGATAACCCCTTCATTCCAGGGACTATTGAGTTATAAGGCAAGGCTGGATAGACTGGGACTTTTTCCCCTGGAGCGCAGGAGGTTGAGGGGCGATCTTATAGAGGTGAAGTCGGGAATGGGTTAATGAAGTTACAGCAGGAGATTAACCTCAGTTGTTAATACAAATAAAGATGTTGTCCTTGAGTATTTTTAAACACCACGAATTGTTGGAATTTGTGTTACCAGTTAGTTATTTTTCAATAAAATGATAATAATATGGAATTCAAGACTTGTGTGATGTTCTGATCATATGCAACAAATTACATCATTTAAATCATCTCACATTGATGATAGTTGTGTAAAATTATATACTGCCATTGGAATTGTATGTGCCATCTATTGTTCAAGGTTTTCCAGATGTAAAAACACTGCAAAGCTTAAAACCTAGCCAGCTAGGAATCAAACCAAAACATTCCTAATCAAGTAACAATTGTTATTGTTGTATGTATTGTGCTTGTTATTGTTCTAAAATGCAGGGATTCTGCTCTGGAGCAGTTTAAAGATAAAAACGACTTAAATTAAGAGGGTTTGGATATACCCGAGAGAATCGAATCCTGGAGAGCCTTAACCAATTTTATATATTGATATATATTGTGTCTTGATAAAACATAATTTTTGGGAGAAAAGGCTATTTATTCCAGACATTTAACCATTCTTTGCCATAATTTGCAATAACTTGCACAATTAACATTAACATGACAGGAAGTGAAACCGGATTACTTGAGAAAGAGAGAGAGAGAGAAAGAGTGGGTGACTGGCCTTACAACCAGGCTCAAAAATCTTGCAGCATTCGACTGAACAAAACAGATAGTTCATTCGGTTATCTGTGTTTTTAAAGAGCTCTCGTGCCTGGCTCTGTGACCACGTAGCATTGTTGTTTGCCTTATGAGACAATCTGTCTCTAGAGGGATCATTTCTGCTCAAACAAATGATCAAATTAGATATAATGTAAGAATACATCATACAAAGATCGGAGCTGTGTGGTATGTGATTCAAATAAGGAAAGCGATGGCTTTTGATAAGATTATATCCAAATGAATGGATATGCAAAGTGTTATTTGATTTACACTAAGCTTTCTATGAAAGGGGGGGGTATGTAGTTAAATGTATAATGCACTGGCTTTTGTGGCCAAAGGTATTGCCCACCATGCTAATGAGATTAAGGGTTGCACCATTAACCCCTTATGAGCTAATGACAGGACGGGCGATGCAATTACTAGAAAGCATCATAACAGGTGGGACCGATGTAGGTCCGCAGAAAGATAAAATCAGGAGATATGTTTTGGAACTAAACACCCGACTAAAAGGGATGCGAAAATTGGTAAAAGACGATTTGTAGATAAGAGACGCAGAGAGAGAGCTTGAAAGGCTCCCTGACATCCCAACAGCGGGACGTCCTTTTGTTAACACTACCTGACAAATCAGGGATTGTACTAAAATGGGATGGGCCGTATGAAGTTATAATTAGTGAAGATACCTGCGCCTGTATAGACACAAGGGGGAAAGGTCATTGAACTCAGTTGAAAGAAGATGCTGAAACTAATTGGGAAATTATGTGATATACTCCCATTGCAGGAATATACAGACAATGACTGACCTCCAAGCAAGCTGAACGGGTTCGCGGTGTCGCGCGTGGGCAGTATAGCCTTTGGACCATTGTACAACGGTCACGCGGGTTATTAGTAAGTGATAAAATGCTTTTCATGCTGCTTCTCACAACCCTGGCCCCGTTAGCTATAGCGGGCAAATATAGATGGAGTTATGAGAATTTAGGGATGGGACACAGTGAACATCTCTGTAATGATGACTCTGTCTATTGTATGAACACCTTTGTGTATATGTCTTATCTGCATGCATCACAATCGAATCTGAGCAAGTGCTGGGTCTGTTCACACATTCCCATGCATGGAGGAAAGGGAGGGATTCCTTTATTCCCTATCCCTTTATCAGCTCCGGATGTAATTGAATGGGTTTTAAATCAGAATGGAACCCAGAAAGGGTCAAGGCAACTGACACTCAAAACCCCATTGGGTACCGCTATGCAGGGTACGTTTAATATTAGCAACAGTGACGTTGTGTTAAAGCTAGGGGGCGGAGGGTGCACTTTATCGTCCTTTAAGAAGAATTACCAGCCCAGCTACAACAGATCAGGATCCCCACCCGACTTCATTGTGAAAAATGAACAAAGGGGAGTTATCTGCCTGATAAGAAATGGAACCATACCTGTTGGCCGTAGCTACTGTATACAGCTGATTGATATCACTGATGACGCTGAGGCCATGATATAGGTCACAATCCAGTGCCCCAAAGCCACCGTCCCGGTTAGCCTCTCCTCCGCTTACGTCAGCGAGATGACTGCATATAATGGTGCCTATTTTGTCTGTGGAAACAATGCCTATCTGTGGCTTCCCTGGAATTGGGCAGGATCGTGTTATTTGGCATATGTGGTGCCTTATATTCACCATTACACTGACTTATGGGACCACCCCGAGATACACCTGCTTAGGGCTAAGCGAGCCATTAGTGAGACAGAATGGTTCTTCATGATAGCCTACCCACTTTATGGGACGGCAAAGGCAGCACAGGAACTTATATGGATGGCCTCGACCCGAGAGAGAATTGCGAATGAGACTAAGGACGGGTTCGAGGAGGTGAGCACGGCCGTCTCTGAAATGTCAGCAGAGGTCGTAGCTATTCGGACTGTGGCGTTACTGAACCGATTAGCACTCAATTATGTGCTAGCCTCCCACGGAGGAACATGTGCCATAGTTGGCTCGGAATGCTGTACGTATATTCCCGATGCTTCGGAGAATATAACTCGCTTAGCAGATCATATTAAACACGTGGCAAAAACAATACAGGATGAGGGGAACCAATATCACAATTATAACCTTCTTGGATAGCTGGGGCAATGGTTCGGGTCGTGGGGTGCGTACCTGGTGCATGGATTGATTGTATTAATTGTAATTACTTGCTGTGTTTGTATGGCATTATTGAACGCCTGTTGCAAAACAGTAACAGCGCGGATTATGCCGGGTGCAAGTGTACAGGCGGAGGGGGCAGGCCCCCCGACAAAGGAGCTCGAGCTAGGCCCATTCGCCGATAACATGTGGTTCTGAATTGGTCATGGGGCCACGTGTGGACCACCTGGCACCTGACCAACAGGGGGGAGTGAAGTCGGGAATGGGTTAATGAACTTCAATACTCGAAGTGTCACAGTGACCTCTGTGATATTTAGAGCTTGTGTGAGAAATATTGTAGAACTCATGTTTACGTTAGGGTGTTTTCATGCTGATGTTTCCAGAACAGATAAGAACACAGCTGTCCTTTGTTTTTCTGTTCAAGAATGTGGCTAATCCGCCATTTTGTATTCTTTAATTATGTATTGCTGTGTAACAATGGGTGCCTATATCTAGGCTTTTTGTGACGTATAATGGTACCTTCATATATATTACCTGTACCGATATACATTATACAAGTACCTACGAACGTATATAAATTGTTGTATGCCAATTAACTTGTTTGTGCAAAGACTGTAACTTTGTATGTTGGTGAGATACCCCACCTGTGCTCACAGAGAAGAGCAACACTCACGGCCTTGGGATAACCGTGAAGAAAACGCCCAGGCAGCAAGGTTCACACAGGAGGATGTGCAATCGCCTGGGAACCTGTGTGAGCCTGGGAACCTGTGTGAGCCTGGGAACCTGTGAGAGCCTGCGTACGTGCAAGGTGGGGTATAAATGTATGTGTTTAGCCTGTATTTGCAGAGACTTCGGAGGCCATGTTAGGCATCGGACGGTCTCCCACAATTGTGCAAATAAACCAAAGTATTTTGACCTACGAATAGACTCAGAGGTATCTTTACCTGCGACAGAGGTCTATAAAATAAGGAGGGGCATAGATCAGTTAGAGGGCATAGACTTAAGGTGAGAGGGGAGATACACAAAAGGGTCCAGAGGAGCATTTTTTTCACACGGAGGGTGGTGAGTGTCTGGAATGAGCTGCCAGAGGCAGTAGTAAAGGCGGGTACAATTTTGTCTTTTTAAAAGCGTTTCGACGGTTATACGGATAAGATGGGTCTAGAGGGATATGGGCCAAATGCAGGCAATTGGGACTAGCTTAGTGGTTTAAAAAAGGGCAGCACGGACAAGTTGGGCCAAAGGGCCTGTTTCCATACTGCAAAGCTCTATAACTATGACCAATTTAGTGAACCTTTGCTGTACCCCCATCAATGGGGCATTCCACAAATAGAGATGCAATGACGATCTGGTGACATTAGTTGGCCATGACACTGCATGGGTGCTATCTTTCCTTTGTAGGTCCATCTGATAGGTCCTGGGTTTAATATCACGTCTGAGAAACTCCCAAAAACAATACCATTTGCTTTGGAGAGGGAGAGATTTATTAACATAGTACCAGGGATGAGGAATTTCAATTGTGTGGTGACTGAGGGGAGTGGAATTGGTCACTTTCCAGCAGGAAAGCTCAAGGCGAGATTTTTAAAGTTTATTAGTGTCACAAGTAGGCTTACATTAACATTGCAATGAACTTACTGTGAAAATCCCCTCGTCGCCAGTTCGGGTTCTCCTGAGGGAGAATTTAGCACGGCCAATGCACCCTAACCAGCACGTCTTTCAGACTGTGGGAGGAAACCGGAGCACCCGGAGGAAACCCACGCAGACACGGGGAGAATGTACAGACTCCACACAGACAGTGACCCAAGCCGGGAATCGAACCCGGGTCCCTGACGCTGTGAGACAGCAGCGCTAACCACTGTGCCACCCTATCGTGCTGTACTTATATCTCTATTTATAAACTGCAAATGCTGTTAGCTTTTTAAAAAAAAATAACTTTGTCCAGGAGGTGTTCGAAATAACAGAAACATCAAAATAAAATGAGGGGTTTTGGTGCTGGAAACAAGGAGAAACTGTTCCCAGTGGCACCTGTGAGGCCACAGATTTAAGGTAATTGGCAAAAGACAGTCAGAGTCATACAGTGCAGTGAAGGCCCTTCGGCCCATCGAGTTTGCTCCAACAAAATCTACCACTAAAGGCGTGCTAACCTTTTAAGATTTTTTTTCTTTAAGGAGCGATGAATTGGAATGTGCTCCCCAAAAAGGATGGCAGACGCAGATTCAACTTTCAAAATGGAATTGGATAAAAACTTGACAAGAGAAAATTCGCAGCGCTTTGGGGTAAGATCAGGAGAGTGGAACTAATCCAGCACAGAGCTAATGGGCTGGATGGCTTCCTTCTGTTCTCTACATCTATGTTTCAAATCTAGTAGCTCTTTCACAGACAGGGCCCAGAGCCAGCACAGGCAGAATGGCATTCTTCTGAGCGACAAGATTTTTCTATGATCAAAAGGTGACACGGTGGTTAGCACTGCTGCCTCACAGCGCCAGGGACCAGGGTTCGATTCCCACTTGGGTCACTGTCTGTGTGGAGTTTGCACGTCTTTCTCCCTGTGTCTGATTGGGTTTCCTCTGGGTGCTCCAGTTTCCTCCATGGTAAATTACCCCTTAGTGTCAGGGGGATTAGCAGGATAAAGATGGGCGGGGGGGGGGGGGGGGGGGGGGGGTTGGCCTGGGTGGGATTGTTAATCTATGATATCAGCTGATGAGGCAGACTATGTGGACTGCACTGGGGATTCCTGTCAGTCTCAGTAACTGCGCTCTTAAGCTACATATAAATCACTCCAGGTCCTCTCCTGCGGACCCACATTGCAACTTACCGTCCCTCAACAGGTTCCAGCTGTTCCACACGGATCCCACGCAGACGATAGTCAGACCCAGCTCCCCCTCATGCAGCTTCTGGAACGGAAAGCGCAGTTAAACCTGCACCCAAATCTTGCACGGGAAACAGAGTCAGCTCCAACTAACATCCACCACGGAGGAGGGAGGTGATGGCCTAGTGGTATTATCGCTAGGCTATTAATCCAGAAACTCAGCTAATGTTCTGGGGACCTGGGTTCAAATCCCGCCACGGCAGATGGTGGAATTTGGAAGGATTAAAAGTCACACAAGTTCAAAAATCACACAAGCTGCAAGCTGAACCTCAGTCACACAGGGAAAGCGATGTGCAAATGGCAGGTTTTGACTAAAGGAAGGTCCGATAAGGGTCAAGGACTATCTAACTGAATGATGTCCAGCTGCAGTTCATATCTGCCCATTAAAACAAGGAACAATGGAAAGGGAGATTGAGATACCATTTGGTCAGAGATATAGTTATCATTTCTTGACAATATAACATGCACAAGTTTTAATTGGACATTATACCCATATGCATGATGCAACCTTAACTATGATTGGATAGAGATAACCCCTTTATTGGTATATGCCAATTACTTGTAATCGAAGCCGAGACTTTAATTGCCTTTGCATTTCTGAATTTTTCACTCTTGAATGGCTTCCTTTGGGGTCTTGTAGCTATAGGTTAATAAATCATCTTGAAACCACTCTGTTACTTTGGCTACTTGAGGGGAATGATGGTTTCCTTGTTGTATTTAAAAACTGTCGTAACAGCCCCTAACACAATTCAATAAAAATATCTGGAATTAAGAATCTACTGATGACCATAAAACCATTGTCGATTGTCAGAAAAACACTAATGCCCTTTAGGGAAGGAAATCTGCTGTCCTTCCCGGTCTGGCCTACATGTGACTCCAGGGCCACAGCAATGGGGTTGACTCTCAACTGCCCTCTGAAATGTCCCAGTAGCCACTCAGTTGTATCATTGACTAACTGCAGTGTTTCAAGAAGGCAGCTCACCACCACTTTCTCAAGGGCAACTAGGAATGGGCAATAAATGCTGGCCAGCCAGTGACACCCATGTCGAATTAATACAAAAAATACAAGACACCAGTTAGACCTCAGCTGGAATATTGTGTACAGTTCTGGCTGTCAGACTATAGGAAAGATGTGAACATATTGGAGAGAGTGCAGAAGAGGTTTACAAGAATTGTTCCGGAGATGAGAAACTTCAGTTATGAGGGTAGATTGGAGACGTTGGAACTGTTCTCCTTGGAGTGAAGGCGGCGGAGGGGAGATTTGACAAGGTGCCGCACCAAAGACTGCTACATAAGATAAAGGTGCACGGTGTTACGGGTAATGAATTAGCATGGATAGAGAATTGGTTAACTAACAGAAAGTGGAGAGTGGGGGGTAAATTGATGTTTTTTTGGTTGGCGATCAGTGTCTAGTGATGTGCCTCAGAGATCAGTGTTGGGACCGCAATTGTTTATGATTTACATAGATGATTTGGAATTGGGGACCAAGTGTGGCGTGTTAAAATTCGCAGATGACACTAAGATGAGTGGCAGAGCAAAGCGTGCAGAAGCAGCTGAAAGTCTGCAAAGGGATATAGTCTAAGTGAGTGGGCGAGGGTCTGGCAGATGGAGTACAATGTTGGTAAATGTGAGGTCATCCATTTTGGAAGGAATAACAGCAAAATAGACTATTATTTAAATGGTAAAAAATTGCAGCATGCTGCTGTGCAGAGGGACCTGGGTGTCCTTGTGCAGGAATCTCAAGGAGTTGGTTTGCAGGTGCAGCAGGTAATTAAGGCAAATGGAATTTTGTCCTTTATTGCTGGGGGATGGAGTTTAAAAGCAGCGAGGTTATGTTGCAGCTGTGTAAGGTGCTGGTGAGGCCACACCTGGAGTACTGTGTACAGTTTTGGTCTTCTTACTTGAGAAAGGATATACTGGCACTGGAGGGGGTGCAGAGGAGATTCACTAGGTTGATTCCGGAGTTGAGAGGGTTGGCTTATGAGAAGAGACTGAGTAGACTGGGACTATACTCATTGGAATTCAGAAGAATGACGGGAGATCTTATAGAAACATATAAGATTATGAGGGGAATAGATAAGAAAGAAGCAGGGAAGTTGTTTCCACTGGCAGGTGAAACTAGAACTAGGGAGCATGGCCTCAAAATAAGGAGCAGCAGATTTAGGACTGAGTTGAGGAAGAACTTCTTCACCCAAAGGGTTGTGAATCTGTGGAATTCCCTGCCCAGTGAAGCAGTTGAGGCTACCTCATTGAATGTTTTTAAGGCAAGGATAGATAAATTTTTGAACAGTAAAGGAATGAAGGGTTATGGTGAGCGGGCGGGTAAGCGGAGCTGAGTCCACGAAAAGATCAGCCATGATCTTATTGAATGGCGGAGCAGGCTCGAGGGGCCAGATGGCCTACTCCTGCTCCTAGTTCTTATGTTCTTATTTGATAGAGATGTTCAAAATCATGAGGGAGCTGCACAGAGTAGATAGGTAGAAACTTTTCCTACTCGTAAAAGGATCAGGAATGAGAGGGCACAGAGTTGAAGTGATTTGCAAAAGAAGCAATTGTGATGAGAGAAAAAAGCTTTTCCACACAGCGAATGGTTGGGGTCTGGAGTGCACTGGCTGGAAGTGTGGGGGAGGCAGGTTCAATCAGGGTATTCAAGAGGGCATTAGACGATTATTTGAATAGAGACAAGGCGCAGGGGCACGGGGAAAAGACTGGGGAATGACACTAAGTCATGATGTTTATTCGGGGAGCTGGTGCAGACACGATGGGCCAAATGGCCTCCTTCTGCACCATAACTATTGAGAGATTCTGACCTATTAACTCCATCACTCATACTGCTTACACCCACCTCTGCAACATCCCCCCTGTCTGCTCCCCTGCCTCAGCTCATCTCATTATGTTATTAGTCCTACACTTTCCCAATGCTCCCACCCTGCACAGTTTGTAAACCTCGTGCTCATTCAAAACTCTTGCTTCCCACCCCTTGTGCTCGCTGACTCCATCGATCTTTTCTAGTTTTCCTCATCCCCACAGCCATCAGATATCTCTGCCTCCCACCCCCCGCCCCACTAATTCTGGCCTTTTGAGTCAACGGTTTCCGTGCCTTCAGCTGCCGAGGCCCCAAGCTCTCCAACTCTCCTCTCCTTTTAAAGATTCCTTTTCCATCTGTCCGATATCTCACGGGGTAGATTTTTCTAGATAATGCTCCGTGCCATGGGACATTTTACTATGTTGAAGGTGCTAAACAAAACGCCAGTTGTTGTTGCGATTAGCCCCATAATGCTTTTCCTTCTCTCCCACAATTACAACAGAGTCCAGATATCTGAGGGCGAGTCACTGCTACATAAGAAGTTATGGCCATTCAGCCCCTCAGACCTGCTCCGTCATGACCACTTCCATCTAGAAGCACAAGGGCAGTAGATACATGGGAACACCACCATCCCTCCAAGCCACTCACCATCCTGACTTGGAAATATATCGCCGTTCCTTCGCAGTCGCTGGGTCAAAATCCTGGAATTCCCTTGTGGGTCAACCCACAGCACGATTCAAGAAGGCAGCTCACCACCACCTTCTCAAGGGGAACTAGGGATGGACAATATATATTGGCCAGCCACTGGCGCCCACATCCCACAAACGAATAAAAAGAAATCTGATTAAGTCATGGTCCTGCGATTCCCTTACTCAATAAAATCTATTTATCCGAGTCGTCAGAATTTCAGTTGACAGAGCTAGAACTAGATGATTTCGCTGTAGATCCCCCTTTACTCTGGATTTCCACCACGAGATGATGTTCTTTCCACCCACCCTATTGACTGCCTTCATGTTTCTTCTTGTGGGTACAAAGAGCAAGAACAAAGAACAGTACAGCCCAGGAACAGGCCCTTCAGCCCTCCAAGCCTGCGCTGATCACATCGTCCTATCTAGACCAACCGCCTGTATCCCACTATTCCCTGTCCGTTCATGTGTCTATCCAGATAAGTCTTAAATGTCGCTAACGTGTCTACCTCAGCCACCTCACTTGGCAGTGCATTCCAGGCACCCTCTGTGTAAAAACCTTCCCCCGCACATCTCTACTGAACCTTTCCCCTCTCATCTTGAACTTGTGCCCCCCTTGTAATTGTCATTTCTGCCCTGGGAAAAAGCTTCCAACTGTTCACCCCATCTATACCTCTCATAATTTTATAAACTTCTATCAGGTCGCCCCTCAGCCTCCGTCTTTCCAGGGAGAACAATCCCAGTTTATTCAATCGCTCCTCATAGCTAATACCCTCCATAACATCCTGGTAAACCTTTTCTGTTCTCCCTCCAAAGCCTCCATGTTCTTCTGGTAGAGTGGTGACCGGAATTGGACAGCGTTCCAAATGTGGCCTAACCAACGTTTAAATAACGTTAACATAATTTGCCAGCTTTTATACTCGATGCGTAAAGCAACCTTTGAGATGAGAACGGCCCCATGTAATGCCGTGCTGCAGCAGAACCAAGATTCAGTTTAAGTTTAAAGTTTATTTATTAGTCTCACAAGTAGGCTTACATTAACACTGCAATGAAGTTACTGTGCAAATCCCCAAGTCTGAAAGATGTGCTGGTTAGGTACATTGACCTGAACAGTGCCGGAGTGTGGCGACTAGGGGAATTTCACAGTAACTTCATTGCAGTGTTAATGTAAGCCGACTTGTGACACTAATAAACAAACTTTACTTTAGTTGCCACACTCCGGCGCCTGTTCGGGTACACTGAGGGAGAATTTAGCATGGTCAATGCACCTAACTAGCACGACTTTGGACTGTGGGAGGAAACCGGAGCACCCGGAGGAAACCCACGCAGACACGGGGAGAACGTGCAAACTCCGCACCGACAGTGACCCAAGCCGGGAATCGAACTCAGGTCCCTGGCGCTGTGAGGCAGCAGTGCTAACCACTGTGCCCACCGTGCCTCCCTTCAACTGCATCTACATTATTCCCCTCAATCACTGCTTGTGACAACATTCCCTGGGTGAAGAAGCTTGTCCTGAAGCAGGAAGAATCGAGACTGAAGCCGTTAAGAGCTCGAAAGCTCGACTTCTGAACCAACCTTCTCCAGACAGCGTTTCATGTTGTTACCTTGTCCGCCTGTGGCAGCACAGCGGCCACATGCCAGGCTAGCTCCTGTCCTGCTCTCGTGAAGATGTGACGAGATAAATGGTCTCCAGCAACTGCCACTGCAAATAAGCGTTCAAAGATATTTTTTTAATGTGTTTAAGTGTCAATCCTCCATCACAAGAAGTGAGATTGAACTCAATAAGGCAAATGGAACAACTTTCTGTTACAATGACACTGTACATGACGCAGTCACCATCGCAATGTAGGAAATCGTGCAGATTTGCACTTTTTAAAAATTCACTTGTGGGACATGGGCGTCACTGGCTGGCCAGCGTTTATTGCCCATCCCTAGTTGCCCTTGGAGGGCAGTTAAGATTCAACCACATTGCTGTGGCTCTGGAGTCACATGTAGGCCAGACCGGGTAAGGACGGCAGATTTCCTTCCCTAAAGAACATTAGTGAACCAGGTCGTTTTTTCTGACAATCGACAATGGTTTCATGGTAGATTCTTAGAACAGTACAGTACAGGCCCTTCGGCCCTCGATGTTGTGCCGAGTTTGGTCCGAAACCAAGATCAAGCTATCCCACTCCCCATCATTCTGGTAATCTTAATTCCAGATTTTTTTTTTATTGAATTCAAATCCCACCATCTGCCGTGGCGGGATTCGAACCTGTGTCCCCAGAACATTAGCTGAGTTTCTGGATTAATAGTCTAGCGATAATACCACTAGGCTATCGCCTCCCCTACGTGTGTAGCAAGCTCCCACAAGCCGTACTGGGATGAATGAGCAGGCAATGTACCTCAGTGATGTTGGCCTGCAGAGAGGGCAGCAGATTTCTGGTTTTCGAAATACTGCCATGGGGGTCTTATGTCTCCTGCAAGGGGCAACACGACGCCTTCTTTTCATGTCTCACCCCAGAGACGGTATATCCAGCCGTGCAGCCTTCCCTCAGTGCTGCACCAGAGGGTCAGCCCAGAGATTTGTGCTCAGTTCTCTCGGGTTGAATATGAACTCTCAGCCCGTTGATCGAGTCGCGGCAAACACGGCAATTTATGCTAAATTGCTGCAGATGCTGGAATCTGACACAAAATCAGAAAATGCTGGAAAATCTCAGCAGGTCTGACAGTATCTATGGAGAGAGAATAGAGCCAACGTCTCGAGTCTGGATGACTCTTTGTCACAGCTGAGGACATTAGAAAATAGGGTGAGATTTATATTGTTAGAGTGGGGGGGGGGGGCGGGGGGAGATTGACAAATATGTCACAGAAAAAAGACAGAGAGAATGCAAATGGTCGCAATCATGGCTAAGAAGGGTGCTAATAGCGGCACATTAAAGGATCAGAATGCGCAAATAGCTGGGCTAAGGTCAGCAGATTTCCGAAGGACAGCCTGAGACACGTCACAGATGTCCCTAGTTGAGGGGGGTGGGGCGATGAAAGCAAGATTTTAAAAAGTGGAAGAAAAGAAAAAAATATATATGTCAATACTGTGCCTTTACGAAATGTATTTATATCATGTTTCAGCTGACAAGGCCAGCACGTGGCACAGTGGTTAGCACTGCTGCCTCACAGCGCCAAAGACCCGGGTTCGATTCCCAGCTTGGGTGACTCCGTGTGTGGAGTTTGCACATTCTCCCCGTGTCTGCGTGGGCTTCCTCCGGGTGCTCCGGTTTCCTCCCACAGTCCAAAGATGTGTGGGTTAGGTGGATTAGCCATGCTAAATCGCCCCTTTGTCTTTTTGCGTATGATATATTTGTCAATTCCTCCCCCCCACCCCTTCCCCCAATAGTATAAATCTCACCCTATTTTCTAATGTCTTCAGCTCTGACAAACGGTCATCTAGACTCGAGACGTTGGCTCTATTCTCTCTCCACAGATACTGTCAGACCTGCTGAGATTTTCCAGCATTCTCTGTTTTGGTTTCAGATTCCAGCATCTGCAGTAATTTAGCATAAATTGCCGTGTTTGCCGCGACTCGGTCAAGGGGCTGAGAGTTCATATTCAACCCTAGAGAACTGAGCACAAAACTCTCGGCTGACCCTCTGGTGCAGCACTGAGGGAAGGCTGCACGGCCGGAGATACCGTCTCTGGGGATCAGCAGGGTAAATATGTTTTTTATTCATTCGTGGGACATGGCTGGGCCAGCATTTATTGCCATCCCCAATTGCCCAAAGGCAGTTGAAGGTCAACCACATTGCTGTGGCTCTGGAGTCACATGTAGGCCAGACCAGGTAAGGACGGCAGATTTCCTTCCCTAAAGGACATATGTGGGGTTATGGGGATAGGACCTGGGTGGATTTTTTGTTGGTGCAGGCTCGATGGGCCAAATGGCCTCCTCCTGCTTCCTGTTTCAACGTTTCCATACTCCGAATTTATTGAGCACAATGTTCGGTCCAGTAGGCTGTAAAGTGCCCAATCGGAAGATGAGGTGTTGTTCCTCCAGTTTGCGTTGGGCATCACTGGAACATTGCAACAGGCCAAGGACGGCCGAAACCTATGAGCCTGCGCAAAACTATCACACCCCAAAAAAAAAGGTAGAAAAGTTAGGCTTACCTTCCGCTAACGCTCGACAAAATCCAGCTATTTTGGATTTCTCAAAGGTACGATACAGGTGAGTGAGAATGCCCATTCGCTGAGATACCTGTGTAGCATAGAGAGGGAGTGAAAATGTCCGAGAGTCAGTTCATAGAATCACAGAACAGGCGGAATTTACAGCAGTCGCTGGAAGAGCAATCCAGTTACACTGACTCCCTAGCTTTCCCCCCTCAAATTCCAGGAATTCCCTCTCCTTTACTGTCTTTTGGTAGCAGCTTGATCCCAATGAATGGCTTTCCAGGCCATTTCAGTTAAGAAGTCAACCGCATTGCTATGGATCTGAAGTCAAATGTACCATAGAATCACTACAGTGCCGAAGGAGGCCATTCGGCCCATCGAGCCTGCACCAACATCAATCCCACCCAGGCCCTATCCCAGTAACCCCATGCATTTACCCTGCTAATCCCCCCTAACACTAAGGGGCAATTTACCACGACCAGACCAGGTAAAGAATTTCTTCCCAAAAGAACACAAGTGAACAAGTCGAGCCTTTGCTCCAATCTGGTAGCTTTTCACGGTCAACATTACTGAGACTTGGATTTTCCTCCACATTTATTTTAGTTGAATTTATATTTCCCAGCTGCTGTGGTGAGATCTGAACTAATATCTCTGCGGCATTATTCCACGCCTCTGGAATCACTCGTCCATAATTACCACTACGTTATCAATCCTGTTTTGATGCCCAGGTGCGTCCTGTCCACAAAAGGCAGGACAAATCCAATCCGGCCAATTACCATCCCATCACTTTACTTCCTTTCAGCAGCAAGTTAAGGGGTCATCAAACACGGAGGCACGGTAGCACAGTGGTTAGCACTGCTGCTTCACAGTTCCCGGGACCTGGGTTCGATTCCCGGCTTGGGTCACTGTCTGTGTGGAGTTTGCACATTCTCCTCGTGTCTGCGTGGGTTTCCTCCGGGTGCTCCGGTTTCTTCCCACAGTCCAAAGATGTGCGGGTTAGGTTGACTGGCCATACTAAAATTGCCCCTTAGTGTCCTGAGATGTGTAGGTTAGAGGGATTAGTGGGTAGAATATGTAGGGGTATGGGAGTAGGGCCTGGGTGGGATTGTGGTCGGTGCAGACTCGATGGGCCGAATGGCCTCTTCCTGCACTGTAGGGTTTCTATGATAACAGAGAAGCTAGAAGCAGAGGTAGGCTGTTCGGCCCTTCAAACCTGCTCTGCCATTCACTTCTCGGGGATTTTCACAGCAACTTCATTGCAGTGCCAATTTAAGCCTCCTTGTGACTCGTAAATAAACTTTAACTTTTTGATCATGGCTGATCATCAAATTCAATATCCTGATTTCCCCCCTTCCCCCCATATAAAATCCTACAGAGCAGAAGGAGGCCATTCAGCCTAAGTCTTCACCGACCACAATCCCACCCAGGCCCTATCTCCATAACCCCATGTATTTACCCTGCTAGTCCCGCTGACACGAAGGGGCAATTTAGCATGGCCAATCCACCTAACCCGCACATCTTTGGACTGTATATCCGTTGACTCCTTTAGACCCAGGAACCATATCCAATTTCTTCTTGAAATCAGACAACGTTTTGGCCTCAAGTACTTTCTGTGGTAGTGAATTCCACACATTTACCACCCTCTGGTGAAGAAATTTCTCCTCACCCCAGTCCTAAAATGTTTATCCTCAAACTATGCCCCTAGTTCTAGACTCAAAAGGCCCTTGTCAAATAACTCTCGCACTGTCAGATCACTATGGTAACAGCTTCTAACCTGGAAGTAATCGTACATGGCTTCCTCTGTCAGGCGGATGCTGAATGACGTGGGCTTGTAGTTGTCAATAGCATCAAACACCGTCTTCATAGCCAAGTGAGATATCCAATAAGCTGCAAATAAAAAGTATTTTAGCTATATTCATTGCGATTATCTCTTCTTCACTGCCCCCACCAAAGACACTATCTATTGCTGGAGGAAGGGGGGGGTTAGGGGGTGGCGGCAGCAGTATTAGTGGTGCCCACAGCCCTTCTAGCAAGTGTTGGGAGGCTGAATGACAAGGACCTAGCGGCTCAGATCAAGTCTGGATTTTAGGTTTGGAAAACTTTGCATCAACACGACGGGTGGCCCGGTGGCAGAGTGGTTAGCACTGCTGCCTCACAGCACTAGGGACCCGGGTTCGATTCCCGACTTGGGTCACTGTCTGTGTGGAGTTTGCACGTTCTCCCCGTGTCTGCGTGGGTTTCCTCCAGTTTCCTCCCACAGTCCAAAGACGTGCGGGTTAGGTGGATTGGCCATGCTAAATTGGCCCTAGTCTCAGGGGATTAGCAGGATAAATATGTGGGGTTCCAGGAATAGGGCCTGGGTGGGATTGTGGCGGTGCAGAATCGAGATGGGCTGAATGGCCTCCTTCTGCACTGTAGGGGTTCTATGATTCTATGAACACAGTCCATCCTTGCACGCAGTGGATTCCTTGCAGAGTGGATACAATGGGCATCCTTCATTGAATCTGGGACTCTCCAAGGTTGCTATACAACTACTTATGGTACCCAGGCCCACATTCTAACTGCTTCCTCGGTAAAGAAGTTCCTCCCAATTCCCTTATTGGATATATTTGGGACTAATGTGTATTGATAATTGCCAATTTTGGACTCCCTGCAAGTGGAAACATGTTCTCTATCTCTACCCTATCAATCACCTTCATACTTTTTAAGTCAGATCAGTCTTCCCTGGTAGAGAGAAAATAGGCCCAGCCTGTTCAATCAGTTCCGTCAGGTCTGGTATCCTCTTAACTCCATCCTGCACTTGTCTCCAGCGGAAATGTTGTTGTGCAAGAATGGTGTGAAATCCAAACTCTCCGGAACAAACAGAAAGCACCCGAACTCTTGCAACATGCTGAAAGATGGGCCAGTGTCTTGTCCATACACACTGCCTGTACTCCAAAGTAAGAAGTTTAACAACACCAGGTTAAAGTCCAACAGGTTTATTTGGTAGCAAAAGCCACACAAGCTTTCGGAGCTGCAAGCCCCTTCTTCAGGTGAGTGGGAATTCTGTTCACAAACAGAGCCTATAAAGACAGAGACTCAATTTACATGAATAATGGTTGGAATGCGAATACTTACAACTAATCAAGTCTTTAAGAAACAAAACAATGTGAGTGGTGAGAGCATCAAGACAGGCTAAAAAGATGTGTATTGTCTCCAGACAAGACAGCCAGTGAAACTCTGCAGGTCCACGCAACTGTGGGAGTTACAAATAGTGTGACATGAACCCAATATCCCGGTTGAGGCCGTCCACGTGTGTGCGGAACTTGGCTATCAGTTTCTGCTCAGCGACTCTGCGCCGTCGTGTGTCGTGAAGGCCGCCTTGGAGAACCCTTACCCGAATATCAGAGGCCGAATGCCCGTGACCGCTGAAGTGCTCCCCAACAGGAAGAAAACAGTCTTGCCTGGTGATTGTCGAGCGGTGTTCATTCATCCGTTGTCGCAGCGTCTGCATAGTTTCCCCAATGTACCATGCCTCGGGACATCCTTTCTTGCAGCGTATCAGGTAGACAACGTTGGCCGAGTTGCAAGAGTATGTACCGTGTACCTGGTGGATGGTGTTCTCACGTGAGATGATGGCATCTGTGTCGATGATCCGGCACGTCTTGCAGAGGTTGCTGTGGCAGGGTTGTGTGGTGTCATGGTCACTGTTCTCCTGAAGGCTGGGTAGTTTGCTGCGGACAATGGTCTGTTTGAGGTTGTGCGGTTGTTTGAAGGCAAGAAGTGGGGGTGTGGGGATGGCCTTGGCGAGATGTTCGTCTTCATCAATGACATGTTGAAGGCTCCGGAGGAGATGCCGTAGCTTCTCCGCTCCGGGGAAGAACTGGACGACGAAGGGTACTCTGTCCACCGTGTCCCGTGTTTGTCTTCTGAGGAGGTCGGTGCAGTTTTATGAACACCGCTCGACAATCACCAGGCAAGACTGTTCTCTTCCTGTTGGGGAGCACTTCAGCGGTCACGGGCATTCGGCCTCTGATATCATAGAAATCATAGAATCATAGAAACCCTACAGTGCAGAAGGAGGCCATTCGGCCCATCGAGTCTGCACCGACCACAATCCCACCCAGGCCCTACCTCCACATATTTACCCCCGCTAATCCCTCTAACCTACGCATCTCAGGATTCTAAGGGGCAATTTCTAACCTGGCCAATCAACCTAACCCGCACATCTTTGGACTGTGGGAGGAAACCGGAGCACCCGGAGGAAACCCACGCAGACACGAGGAGAATGTGCAAACTCCACACAGACAGTGACCCAAGCCGGGAATCGAACCCAGGTCCCTGGAGCTGTGAAGCAGCAGTGCTAACCACTGTGCTACCGTGCCGCCCATTCGGGTAAGCGTTCTCCAAGGCGGCCTTCGCGACACACGACGGCGCAGAGTCGCTGAGCAGAAACTGATAGCCAAGTTCCGCACACACGAGGAAGGCCTCAACCGGGATATTGGGTTCATGTCACACTATTTGTAACTCCCACAGAGTTTCACTGGCTGTCTTGTCTGGAGACAATACACATCTTTCTAGCCTGTCTTGATGCTCTCTCCACTCACATTGTTTTGTTTCTTAAAGACTTGATTAGTTGTAAGTATTCGCATTCCAACCATTATTCATGTAAATTGAGTCTCTGTCTTTATATGCTCTGTTTGTGAACAGAATTCCCACTCACCTGAAGAAGGGGCTTGCAGCTCCGAAAGCTTGTGTGGCTTTTGCTACCAAATAAACCTGTTGGACTTTAACCTGGTGTTGTTAAACTTCTTACTGTGTTTACCCCAGTCCAACGCCGGCATCTCCACATCATGTACTCCAAAGCCCACACTTCCTGAAAACAGGATTCCTCTTCACTCACCTGATCCCTCGTCTCCCATCAGGTGACCCCAACCTCCACAGCCGATCTCCAATCCGTCCGGATTCACGAGCTTGCAGTTGGAACCAGTTCCCGAGATCAACACAATTCCACCTGGCGTGTGTTTGGGTGGAGGGGGTGAGGGGGGGGGGGTTAAAGGGTAAAGAGGTTACAAAACTTGCATTTGTTTCTGATCCAGAACTAGTCAGTTTCGAGGGGCTCCAGCAGCAGGTCAGGTGGAAAAGTATGGATTAGCCACGAAGCAAGTCTCACCTCACCCAAACAACTGGTGCAATTTCATAGATGGATATAGATACCCAATATTCACCATCAACAGCCAGGAACACACTTGCATTCAGCTGTGGAGAGGGGCATGGAGGAGTACAATTAGGTGGCTGCTTGACTTTTTTTTATTCGTGGGTCATGGGGCATCGCTGGCGAGCCAGTATTTATCGCTCATCTCTAGTTGCCCTTGAGGACAGTTGAGAGTCAACCACATGTGGCTCTGGAGTCACATGTAGGCCAGACTTCCTTCCCGAAAGGACATTAGTGAACCAGATGGGTTTTTCCCACAATGGTTTTATGGGCAGTTAACCGTTTTCTTTTTGTAATTTTTATAACGTTTTCCACAATGTATTTGTAGCAACATTTTCTCACCGGATAAATCATGCTGAGGTCCATATTACAACATGCTGAGACGTGCTGCGTACATTCACAGCTCGTAATCTAACCTTGGCAGAGACCACTAACTCGTGGACAGTGCATGATCAGAGGTCAGAACCAATTAGTGTCGGCCGCGTCCGCAAATATGTTTAATTGACCAATGAATATAAATTGGCGTTCTCTGGAGAAATGGGTGACACGGTGGTACAGTGGCTAGTACCGCTGACACACAGCGCCAAGGACCCGGATTCGATTCCCGGCCTGGGTCACTGTCTGTGTGGAGTTTGCACGTTCTCCCCATGTCTGCGTGGGTTTCCTCCGACGGTTCAAATGACGTGCTGGTTAGGTGCATTGGCCATGCTAAATTCTCCTTCAGTGTACCCGAACAGGCGCCGCCGGAGTGTGGTGACTAGGGGACTTTCACAGTAACTTCATTGCAGTGTTAATGCAAGCCTACGAATAAATAAACTAAACTAATGTATAATAATGACTGTAAGAGCGAACAATAGGAGGAAACTGGCAACATCATGTAAGACAGAGAAGGAACTCCTCATAAACTCGTACACTTGTACCCGACCACGAGGTCTGGGATTCTGGAGCCTGACAGGTTCATGGTCATCAGTAGATTCTTAATTCCAGATTTTTTAAAATTGAATTCATATTCCACCATCTGCTGTGGTGGGATTCGAACCCAGGTCCCCAGGACATTAGCTGAGTTTCTGGATTAATAGGCAGGCGATAATACCACTAGGCCATCGCCTCCCCCCACAATAGTGTGGCTTGAACATTATTCATCATCTCAAGCAGCTCTGGCCTCTCCTTGGAAAGAGGCACCTTCCCAACTATCTAGACAAATAGTGACATGGGACTTAATAATCCCGAGTTCAAATCCCGAGGCAGCTCGTGAACTTGGATTCACTTCTTAAAATTCTGGAAAATAAAAAGCTGGTGTCAGTAAAAGTGACCGTGAAGCTGGCAGACTGCCTAAAAACTCAAATTCATAGTCGTCCCTTTTGGCAGGAACTCCGCTGTCCTTACTCAGACGGGGCCTTCATGTGGATCCAATCCCTCATTGATGTCCCAAGACCCTCTGAAGTGGCCTGACAAGACACCTCGCTGTATCAAACCATTAGCAGCGGCTCAAGAAGTGGCCTCCACCCACTCCTCAGGACAACTAGGGATTTTTTAAAAATTCTTTCATGGGATGTGGGCATCGCCGCCCGGGCCAGCAGTTGCTGCCCAGCCCGAAATCGCTCTTGCACTGAGTGGAGTGTCTCGCTCGGCCATTTCAGAGGCCTGTTAAGAGTCAACCACATTGTTGTGGCTCTGGAGTCACATGTAGGCCAGACCAGGTAAGGATGGCAGATTTCCTTCCCTAATAGGACATTAGTGAACCAGATGGGTTTTTACGACAATCGATGATAGTTTCATGGTCACCATTACGGAGGGTAGCTTTCAATTTCAGATTTGATTCATTGTCCTGGTGGGATTTGAACCCATGTCTCCAGAGTATTAGCCCGGGCCTCTGGATTGCTAGAACAGTGATGCTGCCACTTACGCCAGTGTCTCCACAAAAATGGAGCCTGGTCAATAAATGCTGGCTTGCTCCAACTGAGGTAAATTGACAACACAGAGTATAGAGAGAGAGAGAGAAAGAGCGCTTCAAAATGCAACCACTGGGTGAGACAAAAAGCACCCCAACATACAAGTTCAATCTTAAAAATAAAAGTAAACTTGTCTGTATTGAAACTCACCAGTATCTGTGGCGGTCAATATTCCCCCAATCGCATCTGTCGTGATGCAGTAATTCTCACTCAGTTTCGGGAACCTCGCCGTCAGCTGTTGAATCATTTTATTGATAGCTTCCTTCTGCTCCCCTCCGCTCAGAGTCAGTCCCTGAGAAAGCAGAAAACGCAGAGATCATTCTAGCACCTTCTAAAGGTGGAGGAAACATCCCCCAGGCAGTTCCAAGGAGTATCATCTGACACCGGGCCCAAGGAAGAGACAGTAGGCCAAAGGCGTTGTCAAGTAGGGAGTTTTATGGATAGAGAGGCAAAGGAGCTTGATTTGATTTATCACATGTATTAGCATACAATGAAAAGTATTGTTTCTTGCGCGCTATACAGACGAAGCATACCATTCAGAGAGAAGGAAAGGAGAGAGTGCAGAACGTAGCGTTACAGTCATAGCTAGGGTGTAGAGAAAGATCAACTTAATGCAAGGCAAGTCCATTCAAAGGTCCGATGGCAGCAGGGAAGAAGCTGTTCTTGAGTCGATTGGTACGTGTCCTCAGACTTTTGTATTTTTACCCCGACAGAAGAAGATGTAGAGAATATGTCCGGGGTGCATGGGGTCTGGATAATGCTGGCTGCTTCACCGAGGCAGTGGGAAGTGTAGACAGAGTCAATGGATGGGAGGCTGGTTTGCATGATGGACTGGGCTTCATTTATGACCTTGTGTAGTTCCTTGCAGTCTTGGGCAGAGCAGGAACCATACCAAGCTGTGATACAACCAGAAAGAATGCTTTCTATGGTGCATCTGTAGAAGTTGGTGAGAATCTTGGCTGGCATGCCAAATTTCCTTCGTCTTCTGAGAAAGTAGAGGGTTTCGGGAGGGAGTTCTAGTGGTGAAGGCCGAAGCACACCACCAATGGTGGGGTAAAAGAAGTGGGTCGCATTCTTGCCTCTGATTCAGAATGTTGTGTGTCTACATCCCATAGAGTTGAGCACTAAATGGCGGCTGACATTCTGGGCGAGGTGCTGAGGATGGAGTCCTCTTTTAAAGATCCGCCCATTAGTGAACCAGACGGGTCTTTCCAACAAACAACAATGGTTTCACGGTCATCAGTAGATTCATAATTCCAGATTTTTATTACATTCAAATACCACCATCTGCCTTGGTGAGATTCGAACCCTAGTCCCCAGATCTTGCCCGGGGTCTCTGGATTGCTAATCAAGTGATAATACCACTATGCCACCACCTCTGATTTTCAGATAACTATCAAATTTCCTCTTGAAAACCTCAACTGAATGCTCCTCCACCAGACAGCACAGTCCTGATCCTAACCACTCGCTGAGTGAAAACAATTTTATTCATGTCACTTTTGTTTTGTCAATGACCTTAAATCTGTGCTGTCTGGTTCTCCTCATTGCGTCTTGGAAGTGCAGCAGAGAGGGAGAGATTCGCGAGAGGAGTGCTGCGGGTAAGCGCTGTTATTTTTAACTTACTTTTTCGCGGGTTTTTTCTTTAAAAATATCTAAACCCGGAAGTGGTCGCGCAGGGAGGTCTGGGAGAGAGAGATTTTTTTTTTTCCCCAATAAATTGGAACAGAGAGGAATCCCGATACTCTACACTTGTAGAGTATCCCACCCTCCCTCCTCCTCTAACCTAAAAAAAAAGACCCAGTGAGAGCAGGGCTTTGGAGAAAACAGGAGGAGGAAAGGTAAGTTTAAAATTTTCATTCACTTTTTTTTTCCCTGTGTGTTTAAAGGGGCAATTATGAGTGTGAGGCCAGTATGTTGTTCCCAATGTAGGATGTGGGAGGTCCTGGAGGCTCCTAGCCTCCCGGACGACCATATCTGTGCTGGGTGTGTTGAGCTGCGGTTCCTAAGGGACCATGTTAGGGAACTGGAATTGCAGCTCGAGGACCTTCGCCGGGTTAGGGATAGTGAGGAGGTCATTGACAGGAGCTATCAGCAGGTGGTCACACCGGGACCACGGGAGGAGGGTAACTGGGTAACAGTGAGGAAGGAGAAAGCTCAGTTGATGGTGAGCACCCCGGTGGATGTGCCCCTTAATAATAAGTACTCCTGTCTGAGTACTACTGGGGTGGACAGCCCACCTGGGGGAAGCAGCGGTGGCAGTGTCTCTGGAGCTGAGCCTGGCCCAGTAGTGCAAAAGGGTAAGGAAAGGAGGGTAGTGCTAATTGGGGACTCTACGGTGAGGGGGTCAGATAGGCGTTTTTGCGGACACAGACGGGACTCTCGGATGGTGGTTTGTCTCCCTGGTGCAGGGGTCCGGGATGTCTCTGGTCGAGTCCCAGAAATCCTGAAGGGGGAGGGAGAGGAGCCGAAGGTCGTGATGCATATAGGTACTGCTGACATAGGTAGGAAGAGGGAAGGGGTCATGAAAAGAGAATATAGGGAGTTAGGTAGACAGCTGAGAAAGAGGAATGCAAAGGTAATAATCTCGGGATTGCTGCCTGTGCCGCGGGAGAGTGAGAACAGGAATCGGTGGAGAACATAGAACATAGAACATTACAGCGCAGAACAGGCCCTTCGGCCCACGATGTTGCACCGACCAGTTAAAAAAAAACTGTGACCCTCCAACCTAAACCAATTTCTTTTCGTCCATGAACCTATCTACGGATCTCTTAAACGCCCCCAAACTAGGCGCATTTACTACTGATGCTGGCAGGGCATTCCAATCCCTCACCACCCTCTGGGTAAAGAACCTACCCCTGACATCGGTTCTATAACTACCCCCCCTCAATTTAAAGCCATGCCCCCTCGTGCTGGATTTCTCCATCAGAGGAAAAAGGCTATCACTATCCACCCTATCTAAACCTCTAATCATCTTATATGTTTCAATAAGATCCCCTCTTAGCCGCCGCCTTTCCAGCGAAAACAATCCCAAATCCCTCAGCCTCTCCTCATAGGATCTCCCCTCCATACCAGGCAACATCCTGGTAAACCTCCTCTGCACCCTCTCCAAAGCCTCCACATCCTTCCTGTAATGTGGGGACCAGAACTGCACACAGTACTCCAAGTGCGGCCGCACCAGAGTTGTGTACAGTTGCAACATAACGCTACGACTCCTAAATTCAATCCCCCTACCAATAAACGCCAAGACACCATATGCCTTCTTAACAACCTTATCTACTTGATTCCCAACTTTCAGGGATCTATGCACACATACACCTAGATCCCTCTGCTCCTCCACACTATTCAAAGTCCTCCCGTTAGCCCTATACTCAACACATCTGTTATTCCTACCAAAGTGAATTACCTCACACTTCGCCGCATTAAACTCCATCCGCCACCTCTCGGCCCAACTTTGCAACCTGTCTAAGTCTTCCTGCAAACTACGACACCCTTCCTCACTGTCTACCACACCACCGACTTTGGTGTCATCAGCAAATTTGCTAATCCACCCAACTATACCCTCATCCAGATCATTAATAAATATTACAAACAGCAGAATGAATGCGTGGCTGAGGGACTGGAGCAAGGGACAAGGATTTGGGTACTTGGATCATTGGGACCTCTTTAGGGGCAGGTGTGACCTGTTTAAAAAAGACGGGGGGCACTTGAATCCCAGGGGGACCAATATCCTGGCGGGAAGGTTGGCTAAGGCTACTGGAGAGACTTTAAACTAGAAAGGTTGGGGGGAGGGAATCGAAATGAGGGGACTGAGAGCGAGGAGGTTAGCTCGCAAATAGATAAGGTATGTAAACAGGGTAAGAGGGAGGTTAGACGAGTGATGGAGAAGGGAAGTGCTCAGGCTGAAGGTCTGAGATGTGTCTATTTTAATGCCAGGAGTGTAGTGAATAAAGTGGATGAGCTTAGAGCGTGGATTGCTGCTTCGAATTGTGATGTGGTGGCCATTACGGAGACTTGGATGTCTCAGGGACAGGACTGGGTGCTTCAGGTGCCGGGTTTTAGATGTTTCAGGAAGGACAGGGAGGGAGGCAAGAGAGGGGGGGGAGTGGCACTGTTGATCAGGGATAGTGTCACGGCTGTAGAGAAGGTGGACGCCGTGGAGGGATTGACTACGGAGTCTCTGTGGGTGGAGGTTAGGAACAGGAAGGGGTCGGTAACGTTGCTGGGTGTTTTCTATAGGCCGCCCAATAGTAACAGAGATGTTGAGGAGCAGATGTAGGAATAACAGAGTTGTCATGATGGGAGATTTTAATTTCGCAAACATAGATTGGAATATCCCTAGGGCTAGGGGTTTGGATGGAGAGGAGTTTGTTAGGTGTGTCCAGGAGAGTTTCCTGACACAGTATGTGGATTAGCCTACTAGAGGAGAGGCTGTACTTGATCTGGTGCTGGCTAATGAACCTGGACAGGTGGAGGATCTCTCGGTGGGTGAGCATCTTGGGGATAGCGATCATAATTCTATCTCCTTCACGATAGCATTGGAAAGAGATAGGATCAGGCAGGCTAGGAAAGTGTTTCTCTGGAGTAAAGGGAAATACAGTGTCATCAGGGAGGAAATTAGACGGGTAAATTGGAAGGAGGCATTCTTGGGGAAAAGTACCGAAGGAAAGTGGAGGATTTTCAAGGAATGTTTGTCTGGAGCTCTGCATGACAACGTTCCGATGAGACAGGGGGGTGTTGGTAGGGTACGGGAACCGTGGTGCACGAAGGTTGTGATGAACCTGGTGAATAAGAAAAGAGAGGCGTACAGAAGGTTCAGAGAGCTAGGAGGTGTTAAGGATTTAGAGGAGTATACGGGATGTAGGAAGGATCTTAAGAAGGAAATTAGGAGAGCGAGAAGGGGTCATGAGAAGGCCTTGGCGGGTAAGATTAAGGAGAATCCTAAGGCTTTCTACAAATATGTCAAGAGTAAAAGGATGAGATGTGAAGGCATAGGACCCTTAAAAGGTGAAGGGAGAAAAGTTTGTGCGGAACCGTTAGAAATGGCGGAGCTGCTTAATGAATACTTTACCTCGGTATTCACGGTGGAAAGGGATCTGGGTGGTTGTACTGCTGGTTTGCGGTGGACAGAAAGGATCGAGCATGTGGACATAAAGAAAGAGGATGTGTTGGAACTATTGAATGGCATCAAGGTTGGTAAGTCGCCGGGACCGGATGGGATGTACCCCAGGTTACTGTGGGAGGCGAGGGAGGAGATTGCGGAGCCTTTGGCGATGATCTTTGCATCGTCGATGGAGACGGGAGAGGTTCCGGAGGATTGGAGGATTGCAGATGTGGTCCCTATATTCAAGAAAGGGAACAGGGACAGCCCGGGAAATTACCGACCGGTGAGTCTAACCTCAGTGGTTGGTAAGTTGATGGAGAGGATCCTGAGAGACAGGATTTATGATCATCTAGAGAAGTTTAGTATGATCAAAAGTAGTCAGCACGGCTTTGTCAAGGGCAGGTCGTGCCTTACGAGCCTGGTTGAGTTCTTTGAAAATGTGACCAAACACATTGACGAAGGAAGAGCGGTGGATGTGGTCTATATGGACTTCAGCAAGGCGTTCGATAAGGTCCCCCATGCAAGACTTCTTGAGAAAGTGAGAGGGCATGGGATCCAAGGGGCTGTTGCCTTGTGGATCCAGAACTGGCTTGCCTGCAGAAGGCAGAGAGTGGCTGTGGAGGGGTCTTTCTCTGCATGGAGGTCAGTGACCAGTGGAGTGCCCCAGGGATCTGTTCTGGGACCCTTGCTGTTTGTCATTTTCATAAATGACCTGGATGAGGAAGTGGAGGGATGGGTTGGTAAGTTTGCTGACGACACCAAGGTAGGTGGTGTTGTGGATAGTTTGGAGGGATGTCAGAAGTTGCAGCGAGACATAGATAGAATGCAAGACTGGGCGGAGAAGTGGCAGATGGACTTCAACCCAGATAAGTGTGTGGTGATCCATTTTGGCAGATCCAATGGGATGAAGCAGCAGTATAATATGAAGGGTACCATTCTTAGCAGTGTAGAGGATCAGAAGGACCTTGGGGTCCGGGTCCATAGGACTCTTAAATCGGCCTCGCAGGTGGAGGATGCGGTCAAGAAGGCGTACGGCGTACTGGCCTTCATTAATCGAGGGATTGAGTTTAGGAGTCGGGAGATAATGCTGCAGCTTTATAGGACCCTGGTTAGACCCCACTTGGAGTACTGCGCGCAGTTCTGGTCACCTCATTACAGGAAAGATGTTGAAGCCATTGAAAGGGTGCAGAGGAGATTTACAAGGATGTTGCCTGGATTGGGGGGCATGCCTTATGAGGATAGGTTGAGGGAGCTTGGTCTCTTCTCCCTGGAGAGACGAAGGATGAGAGGTGACCTGATAGAGGTTTACAAGATGTTGAGAGGTCTGGATAGGGTAGACTCTCAGAGGCTATTTCCAAGGGCTGAAATGGTTGCTACGAGAGGACACAGGTTTAAGGTGCTGGGGGGTAGGTACAGAGGAGATGTCAGGGGTAAGTTTTTCACTCAGAGGGTGGTGGGTGAGTGGAATCGGCTGACGTCGGTGGTGGTGGAGGCAAACTCGTTGGGGTCTTTTAAGAGACTTCTGGATGAGTACATGGGATTTAATGGGATTGAGGGCTATAGATAGGCCTAGAGGTGGGGATGTGATCGGCGCAACTTGTGGGCCGAAGGGCCTGTTTGTGCTGTGGCTTTCTATGTTCTATGTTCAATCCTTCAATCACTGGGAACAGCTTCTCCCATCTGCCCTGTCCAGCCCATCTTGAACAGCGCCTCTCCACCTTCTCATCTCCAAGGAAATCAATCCCAACTTCTCCAATCTGAGAAACTGAAATTCCTCATCCATTCTTGTGAATCTCTTCTGCACCCTCTCTGATGTTTCCACAGCCTTCATAAACCATGGTGCCCAGAACTGATGCAATACTCCAGTTGAGGTGGAACCAGTGTTTTATACAGGTTTATCCGCTTTCATTGAACCCCTACAGTGCAGAAGGAGGCCATTCAGCCCATCGAGTCATCACCGACTCTCCAACAGAGCATCCCACCCAGGCCCTATCCCCCGTAGCCCCACATATTTACCTCACAAACCCCCCAACCTACACATCTTGGGACACTAAGGGACTATTTAGCACGGCCAATTCACCTAACCTGCACATCTTTGGACTGTGGGATGAAATTGGATTAAATCCACCCAGACACAGGGAGAAAGTGCAAACTCCACACAAACAGTCACCCAAGGCTGGAATTGAACGCGGGTCCCTGACCTTGTGAGGCAGCAGTGCCAACCACTGTCCCACCGTGCCGCACCCCCCCCCCCCGCCTCCCCCTGCCCCAAGGACGACTTTCTGGAGGATGGCTTCCATTATTGTCAGGAAGTTATGGTTCAGAGAAAATCATGACCAGAGCATATGGTCTGAGCCTCTCCCATTGAATCTGCTGCTAATCTCTCCCGATAGATTTTATTTACTCTGATCTCAGTGCTCTTTGTACCCTCAAGCTCAGACACTGCATGGCTTATCAGTGAAGCCCAGTAATTACACAATCAAACGGCACAATTACAAGTCGAGATCAAATCCAAGTACAATTAATTTTTAATCATTCTTGAGGTATGGGCGTCGCTGGCGGAGCCAGAACTTACTGCCCACCCCCGAGGGCAACTTCGAGTCAATCACGTTGCTGTAGGTCTGGAGTTACATGTGGGCCGGACCACACAACAAGAACGGAGAGAGGAAAAGGAATGAACTTTGCAGCTTTGAATTTTTGACGGTGCGGTATTAAAACGTCACATGGGGGGGAGGGGGGAGGGGGGGAGGGGCAGAGTGTGGAGAGAGTTCAACTGACAGAAAATAGCTATTTTCCTTGTGATTGAAGTATTGCTGGGTTAATGTTCGATGGCCTGGAACTCTATGCAGAATCATGCTTTACCTACCAATGATTTGAGTGGGATGTTAGGATCAGCCTTGGCTGCTTTCTTAGCTTCCTGCACCATATCATTGATGACTTCCAAACATCTGTCCATTCCAACCAGCTGTGGAGTAACCAAAAAGTCAAAGTTCAGCAAAATCAGCATGTAGCATCACCTCCCAACCACGCACCCCACCCAGCAGCCCCCCCCCCACCCAGCACCCCCAACCCACCCCACCCAGCACCCGCCCCACCCCCACTCCACCCAGCCCCCACCCCAATCACCCCACCCAGTACCCCCCCACCCCACCCAGCTCCCCCCACCCCACCCAGCCCCCACCCCACCCAGCACCCGCCCCACCCAGCACCCGCCCCACCCAGCACCCGCCCCAATCACCCCACCCAGCACCCCCCCACCCCACCCAGCTCCCCCCACCCCACCCAGCCCCCACCCCAATCACCCCACCCAGCCCCCACCCCACCCAGCCCCCACCCCAATCACCCCACCCCATCCCCCCCACCCAGCCCCCACCCCACCCAGCACCCTCCCCACCCCCACCCCACCCCAATCACCCCACCCAGCACCCCCCCCACCCCCACCCCACCCAGCACCCCCACCCAGCACCCCCACCCCACCCACCCCACCCTATCCAACTACTATTTATCTCACTCCTCTACCACCATTCACCTCACCCCATCCAACGACCCACCCTATAATGTACCCCATCCAGCCTCCCCACCCCACCCAGCCTCCCCACCCCACCCAGCCTCCACCCACCCCACCCAGCCTCCACCCACCCCACCAACCAATCTCCCTGCCGGTCACAATCAATCGGCCCTATCATTGGTTCCAGCCAGCCAATCACCCTCCCTGCCCACTCCAGATCGATTGATTGGCAATGGCCAAAAGGGGCGTGAAACCCAATGGGGTACAAAGGGTGCTGCGCAACCAGGAATCTCTCTCTCTCACCCCATGAATGGGCTACAACAACGGTGACCATCGCCAACGACGACCAGCATGAGGACAGCCACCACACCCGAGAAGGAATGAAGGGAGACCAGAGCCAGAGTGCCAGACCAGACCAAAGGACCAGACTACGCAGAGGACGACCGAGACCAGCGCACAGATAAAGGCCAATATCTGCTTGGGTACTTGCCAGTCACGCAAAGTTAAGTTAAGGTCTTATATTGGACTTGAACTTTAGTATTTTCCTGTAGATAACTTATCGTTGGTTGGGTGGGTGATTATTGATTGTGTGGGTTTAAATAAATATTGGTTGTACTAATAAGGCGTCTACTCGTGGTTATTAGTCCACCGTATAAGGGTTAAAACGGACTGTGTGGCAGATAAAAGGCAACAGGTCCGTTGGGATTTATTAAGGACAAAGAGGGAAATATATGTTTAGATGCACAAGGCAAGGCTGGAATCGTTAGAGTATTTTGCTAATAAAGAACATAAGAACTAGGAGCAGGAGTTGGCCATCTGGCCCCTCGAGCCTGCTCCGCCATTCAATAAGATCATGGCTGATCTTTTCGTGGACTCAGCTCCACTTGCCCGCCCGCTCACCATAACCCTTAATTCCTCTACTGTTCAAAAATTTCTCTATCCTTGCCTTAAAAACATTCAATGAGGTAGCCTCAACTGGGCAGGGAATTCCACAGATTCACAACCCTTTGTGTGAAGAAGTTCCTCCTCAACTCAGTCCTAAATCTGCTCCCCCTTATTTTGAGGCTATGCCCCCGAGTTCTAGTTTCACCTGCCAGTGGAAAACAACTTCCCTGCTTCTATCTTATCTATTCCCTTCATAATCTTATATGTTTCTATAAGATTTCCCCTCATTCTTCTGAATTCCAATGAGTATAGTCCCAGTCTACTCAGTCTCTCCTCATAAGCCAACCCTCTCAACTCCGGAATCAACCTAGTGAAGCTCCTCTGCACCCCCTCCAGTGCCAGTATATCCTTTCTCAAGTAAGGAGACCAAAACTGTACACAGTACTCCAAGTGTGGCCTCACCAGCACTTATACCTTATACCTTCTAAGGGATGCTGACAGAAGTTCGGTAGCAGTCACAATGATAGCGCTAATGAGTGGGTTGCAGAATCCATCAGCAGAGAACGTACTGGAAAATCTGCATATACTCTCAATGGATAAGTCACCTGGTCCAGATAGCTTGAAACCAAGTGCCTAAATGAAGATAGCCACGGCATGGTGGCACAGTGGTTAGCACTGCTGCCTCACAGCGCCAGGGACCTGGGTTCGATTCCCGGCTTGGGTCACTGTCTGTGCGGAGTCTGCATGTTCTCCCTGTGTCTGCGTGGGTTTCCTCCGGGTGCTCCAGTTTCCTCCAGGTTAGGTGGATTGGCCATGCTAAATTGCCCCTTCGTGTCAGGGGAATTAGGAGGGTGAATATATGGGGCTACGGGGATAGGGTCTGGGTGGGATTATGGTCAGTGCAGGCTTGATGGGCCAAGTGGCCTCCTTCTCCACTGTAGATTCTAATGATAGAAGGGTGTGGCATTTTCTTTTCATTATTCATGGGACATGAGCGTCACTGGCTGGCCAGCATTTATTGCCCATGAAAAGATGGTGGCGAGCTGCCTCCTTGAAACGCTGCGTGGGTTGATGCACACTGCCGTTAGGGAGGGAATTCTAGGATTTTGACCCAGCGACTGCGAAGGAACGGCGATATATTTCCAATCAGAATAGTGAGTGGCTTGGAGGGGAACTTGCAGCTGGTGGTGTTCCCATCTTCTAGATGGGGAACCAGGAAATGGCAGAGTTAAATTAATAGTTTGTGTCAGTATTTATGGTGGACGATACTAATAACATTCTAAAAAATACTAAATAATTAAGGGGCAGAAGGGGGGGGGGGGGGGCAGGAAATAAATACAATAAGGTACTCGAAAACTAATGGGGCTAAAGGCTGATAAGTTTCCTGGACCTGATGGGTTGTATCCCAGGATATTAAAGGAAATAGTCACAGAGATAGTGGATGCACTTGTCATAATCCTCCAAGAATGCTTAAATTTTGGAAAAGTCCCAGCGAATTGGAAAACTGCCAATATCCTTATTCAAAAAAAGGATGACAAGAAAACATGTAAATATAGGCTTAACATCTGTCACTGGGAAAATGTTAGCGTCTACAATAAAGGATGTAATGGCATAGCATTTAGAGATACATAACATGACCAAGCAGAATCAGCATTGATTCATGAAGGGGAAATCATGCCCAGCAAGTTTATTAGAATTCTTCGACCAGGATAGATAAAGGGGAACCGGTAGATGTAATATACTTGGATTTCCAAGTATATTACTTCATAAGTTAGAGCCACTGGTGTTGAGGGTAGTATGTCAGCATAGATAGAGGATGGGCGAACTAATGGAAGACAGACAGTTGGGGTAAGAGGAGTATTTTCAGGATGGCCAACCTGTAACTAGTGGAGTGCTCCAGGGATCAGTGTTGGGGCCACAATTATTTACAATATACATTCATGACTTGGACTAAGGAAGTGAATGGAGGAAAATAGGTAGGAAGGCAAGTGGTGAGGATGACAGTCTACAGAGGGATACAGACAGGTGGGCAAAAACTTGAAATATAATGCAGGAAATGTGAAGTTATGCACTTTGGTAGGAAGAACAAAGGAGCTGAATATTATTTCAATGGAGAAAGACTGCAGAAAGCTGCAGCTCTGGGGGACCCTCGTGCATCAATCACAAAAAGCTAGCATACAACTTCAGTTGGCCTTTACTTCAAAGGGAATGGAGTATAAAAATAGGAAGTTTTGCTAAAGCTATTAAAGGCACTAGTCAGACCACACCTGGAATACTGTGAAGAGTTTTGGTCCCCTTATCTAAGGAAAGATATACAGGCATCGGAGGGAGTCCAGAGAAGATTCACTAGGTTGATCCCGGATATGGAGAAATTTTCTTATGAGGAGAGGTTGAGTAGGTTGGGTTTGTACTCAATGGAATTTAGAAGAATGAGAGGTGACCTTATTGAGACATATCAGATTCTCAGGGGGCTTGACAGAGTAGATGCTGAAAGGTTGTTTCCCCTTGTGGGAGAGTCCGAGACCGGAGGGCACAGTAAGGGTACTAAGAGTAAGGGGTCGCCCATCTCAGACAGAGATGAGGAGGAATTTCTTCTCTCAGAGGGGAGTGAATCTGTGGAATTCTTTACTGCAGAGGGCTGTGAAGGCTGAGATGGACATATTTTAATCAGCAAATAAATAAGGGTAATGGGGATAAGGTGGGAAAGTGGAGTCGAGGGTTATCATATCAGATCAGTCATGATCTCATTGAATGACAGGGAAGACCCAACGGGCTGATCGATCTACTTCTGCTCTTATGTTTTATGGTCTTAAAGGAGGTGTCAGAGGATTGGAGAGTGACAAATGTGTCATCCTTATTCAAGATGTGGAGATGCCGGCGTTGGTCACCCTATTATAGAAAGGATATTATCCTTATTCAAGGCAGGTTGTATGGAAATCCCTCGTGACTGCAGACCGATCAGTTTAACATCTCCGGTGGGTAAGGTTTTAGAAGTAATTAGAGAGAGAAAAGAAAATTCAACAGTCATTTGGAGAGATGTCAGTTAAAGAGAGTTAACCAAGATTGGTGGCATAGTGGACAGTGAAGAAAGTTATCTTCGATTGATCTTGATCAATTGGGCCAGTGGGCTGACAAATGGCAGATGGAGTTTAATTTAGACAAATGTGAGGTGATGCATTTTGGTAGATTGAACCAGGGCAGGATTTAATCAGTTAATGGTAGGGCATTGGGGAGAGTTACAGAACAAAGAGATCTAGGGGTACATGTTCATAGCTCCTTGAATGTGGAGTCACAGGTGGACAGGGTGGTGGAGAAGGCATTCGGCATGCTTGGTTTCATTGGTCAGAACATTGAATATAGGAGTTGGGACACCTTGTTGAAGTTGTACAAGACATTGGTAAGGCCACACTTGGAATACTGTGTGCAGTTCTGGTCACCCTATTATAGAAAGGATATTATTAAACCAGAAAGAGTGCAGAAAAGATTTACTAGGATGCTACTGGGACTTGATGGATTGAGTTATAAGGAGAGGCTGGATAGACTGGGACTTTTGTCTCTGAAGCGTAGAAGGCTGAGGGGTGATCTTATAGAGGTCTAGAAAATAATGAGGGGCATAGATCAGCTAAATAGTCAATATCTTTTCCCAAAGGTAGGGAATTCTAAAACTAGAGGGCATATGTTTAGGTGAGAGGGCAGAGATACAAAAGTGTCCAGAGGGGCAATTTTTTCACACAGAGGGTGGTGAGTGTCTGGAACAAGCTGCCAGAGGTAGTAGTAGAGGCGGGTACAATTTTGTCTTTTAAAAAGCATTTAGACAGTTACATGGGTAAGATGGGTATAGAGGGATATGGGCCAAATGTGGGCAATTGGGACTAGCTTAGAGGTTTAAAAAAAAGAGCAGCATGGACAAGTTGGGCCGAAGGGCTTGTTTCCATGCTCTATGACTCCAGTACAGATTTGTAAAAGGCAGATCGTGTTTGACAAATCTGAATATTTTGATGAACAAAGAAGGCTGATGCAGGGAATCAGAATCCCTACAGCACAGAAGGAGGCCATTCAGCCCATCAAGTCTGCACCAACTCTTCAGAAGAGCATCTTACCCAGCCCAACCACCTCTACCCCCCCCCCCCCCCCACCCTATCCCCATAACCCAGACATTTACCATGGTTAATTCACCTAACCCACACATCTTTGGACACTAAGGGGCAATTTAGCATGGCCAATCCACTTAACCTGCACATCTTTGGACTGTGGGAGGGAACCAGAGCACCCGAAGGAACCCCACGCAGGCGCAGTAAGTAGTGGATGTTATCATTATGAATATTAAGAGAGCAGCTGACAAAGCATAAAAGGTTGGTTAATAAAACTCCCACTCATATTAGGGGAGAATCAGAGTCCAACTGGATAAAGAAATTGGCTTCAGGACAGAAAACCTGAGCAAAATAATTATTTCCTGACAAAGCTCTTTCTTGACCACTGTTTTTGTTATACACAGAGTGAACAAAGAAAATTAAAGCCCAGGAACAGGCCCTTCACCCCTCCAAGCCTGCACCGGAACTAAAACCGCCTAACCTTCTGGGACCATATCCCTCTATTCCCATCCTATTCAGGTATTTGTCCAGACGCCTCTTAAACGTCCCTATCGTATCTGCTTCCACTACCTCCCCCGGTAGCGGGTTCCAGGCACCCACCACCCTCTGTGTAAAAAAAAAACTTGCTTCGTACATCTCCTTTAAACCTTGCCCCTCGCACCTTAAACCTTTGCCCCCTAGTAATTGACTCTTCCACCCGAGGAAAAAGCTTCTGACTGTCCAGTGGTGTCAAGATTTGCATGCAATTCCAAACTTGAATGTGTGGCTGAGAGTGAGGATGATACAATGAGCTACAACAGGACAGAGTCAGCAAGCAGAATGGTACCGATGCTATCCAGGACAGAGCAGCCCACTTGTCTGGCATCCTATCCACCACCTGGAACAGTCACTCATTCCTCCACAGATGCACAACGGCAGCGTGTGTACTATCTACAAGATGAACTGCAGCAACTTACCAAGGCTCCTTTAACAGCACTTTCCAAACCCACAACTTCTACCAGCTAGAAGGACAAGGACAACAGATGCTTGGGAACACCATCTCCTGGAGGTTCCCCTCCAAGTCACTCACCATCCTTGACTTGGAAATATATCCTTCACTGTCGCTAGGTCAAAACTCTGGAACCCCCTCCCTAACAGCATTGTGGGTGTGCCTACACCACATGGATTGCAGCAGTTCAAGAAGACAACTCACCACCGCCTTCTCAAGGGTGGCACAGTGGTTAGCACTGCTGCCTCACAGCGCCAAGGACCTGGGTTCAATTCCCGGCTTGGGTCACTGTCTGTGCGGAGTCTGCACGTTCTCCTTGTGTCTGCATGGGTTTCCTCTGGGTGCTCTGGTTTCCTTCCACAGATCTGGAGATGCCGGCGTTGGACTGAGGTAAGCACAGTAAGAAGTCTCACAACACCAGGTTAAAGTCCAACAGGTTTATTTGGCAGCACGAGCTTTCAGAGTCTCAAGCTCCTTCACCTGATGAAGGAGCAGCGCTCCGAAAGCTCGTGCTGCCAAATAAACCTGTTGGACTTTAACCTGGTGTTGTGAGACTTCTTACTGTTCCTCCCACAGTAAAATGTGCGGCTTAGGTGAATTGGCCATGCTAAATTGCACCTTAGTGTCAGGGGTACTAGTTAGGGTAAATGCATGGGGTATGGGGATAGGGCCTGGATGAGATTGTGGTTGGTGCAGACTCGATGGGCTGAATGGCCTCCTTCTG